>NC_136273.1:97757780-97762975 GCF_964187855.1 Myxine glutinosa
CAGCCATGCTGCACCAGGAGACTCACCCAGAAGACATGGTCCACACACCTCGGACACCCAGAGCACCACGTTGACCCCCAGACTACACAACTCCATCCCCATGACCCCGCATCCCAAATATTGGCGCAATCGCCTCCGCAACCAGTTGAAGGCTGTGTCTTGCTAATCTATGAATTTCACCACAGCCTCCAACACTTTGGTCTACACACACCTGGATCAATAATGGTGAGACTGCTGTCAGTGCCCACCATGGCATTTCAAAATTCACCCTTAAATTTGCATCTAACCCTCAGATTGCCCATGCCAAACATTTTTCACATTTCACTAATCTCACCAAAGAAGGATGCTTTGTCATACACATGCCAGCCGAGCATGGCCCATATGCTCGGCATGTTACAAATTCCGGATTCAACAATCCCATGGGTCTCTTCCCAAACCGAGAGTCCACAAATAATAACAGAACATCTGTGGAAGGTCACTCTCACACCATCACGTTCCACAGATGCTCTAATGGTTGTCCAGTAGGCTATAACATTCCCTGTCCATTCGGTTCGACCCACGTCCATAGACCAGCACAGCATGGCAGGTCACCACATGCTGGCTGTCCCAGAGTCTCAGGGAGAGGGTGCCAGGCCACATGCCCGGGTGGTCACCACATCAGGCCCAAGTGGGCCATCCATGGTACCACCACCAAAGCACGATCCACAACACCCCCCCCCCCCCCCCCCCTATTGGACCTCAATATATGCCATCCCAGGCTTGAGAAACCACCTCAGACCCCCTGGAGGTCTTAACCCCCACCAGGGTCCAGTGACCCTGCCGGCCTGAGACACCCGCTCGGGCGGCGCCCCGATGGACAGAGGATGCCACACTCCACCAGACCCCCCGTGGGGCCCATGTCGTACCACGACAACCATGGCTGGACCCCACGTCCAAATCCTGCCATCCCAGCCCCCCAGCTGGCTGGCATTCCAAAATTTCCAAAGGGGAACATTTTCCCCGAGGCCATCCCCAAGGACCTCTCCTGGTCCAAATTCCGCAGCCCGGAGACCAACTTCCTCCAAGGCTGCTCCAAATCAAATTCCCATTTAATCATAAATTTCCTTCTCCTTTTACAAATTTTCATTTCCACCTGTTCCAAACCGCAGCTGCAGGTAACAACTCCCTCAGGTTGTTCTGCCCCTCTCTGCAGCTGTTCCAAATTCCCTACGGGGACCAAATCGTCTGAGGCTCTATCTCCCGACTCATCTGTATCCGAATCCAGCTCGGATCTAACACACTCCCCCAGCTTTGTATGCAATTTCGGAGCCCCTTGTACCCAATTTGTGTTCGTGGTGAGGGTCCCCTCGGTCACCTCAACCACCTCCTCTGACCGACTCACCTCAACCCCCAGACTCCTTTGGAGCTGAGCACCGTCCTCCATAGGACTGTCCCAGGGCCCCAGCCGCGGTGTCACATCATGGACATAATCCCCATTCCCAATCAGTTCTGGCCCCGATAGGCCTTTCTCAATAAATACCCGGTCCGATTCCATTTCTCGGGCCCCCCCTATTGTTACCTCCTCTTGCTCTGCACCACTGCACATGTGCAGCAAGAATTCCAATCCATCCCCCGGTTGGGGTGTTGTGACATCCCCCCGGCCCTGATAACCTTCCAGGTCACCATGAAACAAACATTTCCCAATTAAATTTAACTCTTCCCGATTTACCTTTTTACACTCCAAATTTCCTTCCCAATTTAATTAAATTGCCATTCCCTGCTCCTGAGTCCCATGCACATCTGCATGGGCCCTACACTCCTCCATTGTCCCATTTAACTCTCCCCGTTTTGCTTCCAATTCTGCCACCCTTGGCTTCTCCTGGGCCCCACCGGCACCATGCTTTCGTCCTTCCTTCAACTCACTCTTCCATTCATCAATTTTGTTCATCATTCCGTCAATTTCATTTTCCAATCGCTCACTGCGCTCACTCTGAGCATTCATTGCCTTCATTATTTGATCAATTGCAGCCATGAAAGCTATCGGGGCCGTCTCCATGGCGGGGGTAGCTATATCGCTATGCTCAAACCCCCCAACTACCTCCGACCCACTTCTAATGCTATAATAATAATAATAATAATTCATTTATTTTGTATAGCGCTTTTCCAGAAGCCCAAAGGCGCTTTGACAGAGTGGAAAACATAATGCATAACAATACATGAAAACAACAATTGCAAAAAGACAAGAATCAAGAAAACAAACAGCAGCGATATACGGCATATATATAAGACAAGAATCAAAAAGACAAGACAAGAATCAATAGGGAAATATTTAAAGCAAAAGGAGGGAGAAGGAGAAGAGATAGTCAGGGGTTAAATGCTGTGGGTTGAATGTTGAATGCAGCGTTGAACAGGTGGGTCTTTAGTGATGTTTTGAATGTGGTGAGTGAGGAGGAGTCTCTGATGGTGTGAGGTAGTGAGTTCCAGAGGGTGGGAGCAGCGATGGAGAAGGCCCTGTCCCCCCAGGATCTGAATTTGGTCCGGATGGAGGGGGTCAGGAGGTTGGTACCAGCAGAGCGGAGGTTGCGGGTGGGAGTGTGTCTGGAGAGGAGGTCAGCCAGGTAGGATGGGGCCAGGTTATGGAGGGCTTTGTATGTCAAGAGGAGGATTTTGTACTGGATTCTCTGGGGGATGGGGAGCCAGTGAAGCTTGTAAAGGACGGGGGTGATGTGGTCACGGGTCCGGGAATGAGTGAGTAGACGGGCAGCGGAGTTCTGAATGTATTGGAGTTTATTGGTGATTTTTGAGGGTGAACCATAGAGGAGGCTATTGCAGTAGTCCAGACGGGAGGTGATGAAGGCGTGGATGAGGGTTTCTGCAGCCGTGGAGGAGAGGGATGAGCGGAGACGGGCAATGTTTTTCAGGTGAAAGAAGGCTGACTTTGTGATCTGTTTAGTGTATTTGTCGAAGGAAAGGGTTTGGTCAAAGATGACGCCAAGATTCCGGATGTGAGGGGAGGTGGATACTGGGATACCGTCGATGTTGAGGGCAAAGTTATGGGTGGATTTTGTGAGCGTTTTTGGGCCAATGATGATTATTTCAGATTTATCACAGTTAAGCTTGAGGAAGTTGATTTGAAGCCAGGATTTTATTTCAGTGATGCAGTTTGTCAGGATAGAGTGGGTGTCGGTGGAGACGGACTTGGTGGAGATGAAAAGCTGGATGTCATCGGCGAAGCAGTGGAATTGGAGACCATGACGGCGGATTAAGTGACCGAGCGGGGACAGGTAAAGGATGAAGAGGAGGGGGCCAAGAACTGAACCTTGGGGGACACCTTGGGGGAGGGGAGCAGTGGGGGATTTGCAGTTATTGATGGAGATGAACTGGCATCTGTCAGAGAGGTATGATTTAATCCAAGAGAGGGCAGTGCCGGTGACGTTAAAGGTGGATTCAAGTCGGGTGAGGAGGATAGTGTGATCGATGGTGTCAAAGGCAGCGCTGAGGTCGAGGAGGACGAGAATGTTGAGGTTGCCAGCGTCAGAGGAGAGGAGAAGGTCGTTGGTGGTTTTGAGGAGAGCAGTTTCAGTACTGTGGTTGGAGCGGAATCCGGATTGGAATGTTTCATACAAGTTATTGGCAGAGAGATGATGTTTGAGTTGAGTGGCTACAGCGCGTTCCAAAACTTTTGACAGAAAGGGTAGGTTGGAGATGGGTCTGAAGTTGTTTAGGGTGTCAGGGTTTAGACCAGGTTTTTTTAGAATGGGGGTAACAGCAGCAATTTTGAGGGAAGGTGGGACGATGCCTGTAGACAGGGAGGAGTTTATTGTTGCAATGATAAGTGGAGAGAGAGCAGGGAGGGAGGCTTTGACAAAGCTGGAGGGGATGGGGTCAAGAGTGCAGGTGGCAGTTTTCATTCCTATGAGGAGTTCAGAGAGGTCAGTAGGAGAGATTGGGGAGAACCGAGACAGGGGATGGCAGGACAAGGGGGGGCAGGTGGTTGGAGGGGGAGCGGGTGCGGCGGTGGTCAAGCTGTTGTAGATGTTGTCAATTTTGCGTTGGAAGAAAGAGAGGAAGGAGATGCAGTTGTCTACTGTGAATGACTGGGTGGTGGTGTTCAGGGGGCGGAGGAGTTTGTTTATTGTCGAGAAGAGTGCTTTTGGGTTTCCGGAGGCCAGAGTGGATAATTTGAGAGTAGTAGGCAGAGCGGGCGCGGGAGAGAGGGCATCTTTGTAGTGTTGTATGTGGCCCTTGTAGGCTTGGGAGTGAACTGTGAGACCCGTTTTATTGCGGAGTCTTTCAAGTTGGCGAGCACGAGTTTTCATCAGGTGGAGTTCAGGGGTAAACCAGGGAGCAGAATGGGTGAAAGAAACTGTTTTGGTTTTTACAGGCGCAAGCTGGTCAAGGCAGGAGGGAGAGAGTGTGGTTGTAGTAGTCAGTGAGGTCGGAAGGGGTGTGGAGGTCAATGAAGGGAGAAGTGGACATTTTTTCAGAGAGGGTGGATGAGAATGAGGTAGGTGAAAGAGCGTTTAGCTTACGGAAGTTGATTGTGCGATAATGCCTTGGTGTTGGGGGCGGGGATGTTGATGGTCAGAGTGATGGCTAAGTGGTCAGAGAGGGTGAGGTCGGAGCCATAGAGATGGTGCAAATTTAATCCAGTGGAGCAGACAAGGTCCAAAATGTGACCACGGATATGGGTAGGAAAGTCGACATGTTGAGTGAGGTTAAAGCAGGTGAGTAAATCAGTGAAGTCAGTGGTTATTGTGGAGTCAGTGGAGTCCATGTGGATATTGAAATCACCAAGGAGGAGGATTGAGGGGGAGAGGGAACATAGCTGGGTCAGAAAGTAGGAGAAGTCAGACAGGAATGATGGGTGTGGTTTTGGGAGGGGCGGTAGACGACAGCCATTTGTCTTGAATCCAAGCGTTCTCCGAACTTTTTCCTCTATGCCTCCTGCAACCTTGCTACCTCTTTTTGCAGCCTTCTTGGCTGCCTTATAACTTTCATGCTTCTGCCTTTTCTGCCCCCGTACCCTTCGCCTTCTGCCACTCCTTGAACTTCTTCCTCCTCTCGTCAATCCTCTTTCCAACTTCATCATCCTTACCACCATGTTTCCGAGTGCCTCGGTGGTTCTTTTGTCCATCCACAGACCTCACCAACGGCTCCCAAAAGACTATCTTTCATTGACATCTAACGTCTTTCAAGCTCAATCACATCATCCT
>NC_136273.1:97763175-97795675 GCF_964187855.1 Myxine glutinosa
CCGCCGACCCCAGCGTCCAGGCCTTGCGGACTACCGTCACAGGCCTCCGCGTCACCGAGGTGCCGTTCGACACCGCGGGCGCGGCCCTCCTGTGCGACGTCTCCCTCGGCCGGCCTCGCCCCATCGTGCCCGCTGGCTGGCAGCGCCCAGTCTTCGACGCCATCCACGGCCTGTCCCACCCGGGCACGAAGGCCTCCCAGAAGCTCGTCGCGGCGAAGTTCGTCTGGCATGGCCTCAGGAAGGACGTCCGCGACTGGGCCAGGATGTGCCTCGCGTGCCAGCGCGCAATGGTCCACCGCCACACCCAGGCCCCGTTGGCCCCGTTTGCGGTGCCCGAGCGTCGGTTCGACCACGTGCACGTCGACTTGGTGGGACCTCTGCCCCCCTCGCGGGGGTTCACCCACCTCCTCACCATGGTGGACCGCACCACACGGTGGCCGGAGGCCATCCCATTGGCTACGACGTCTGCGGCTGATGTGGCGCAAGCCTTCATCGCCACTTGGGTTGCCCGGTTCGGTGCCACCTCGGACATCTCGTCCGACCGCGGCCCCCAGTTCACCTCGGAGCTCTGGGCCGCGGTGGCGCAAGGGCTCGGCGTAAAACTACACCGCACCACGGCCTACCACCCCCAGGCCAATGGCCTGTGCGAGCACTTTCATCGCTCGATGAAGGCCGCGCTCCGGGCCAGCCGCCGCGACGGCAGCTGGGCCGACAGGCTCCCCTCGGTCCTGCTGGGCCTCAGGACGGCACCCAAGGACGACCTGCGCACGTCCTCGGCAGAGCTGGTCTTCGGGCAACCACTGCGGGTACCGGGCGAATTTATCCCCGACTCCACGGCTCCTTGGTCCGCGGCGCAACAGCGCTCCGCCCTTCAGGAGACCGCCCGGAGGTTCGCCCCGGTGCCGACGGCACACCACGGTTGCCCGTCTTCCCACGTCGCCCCGGAGCTTCGCACGGCGGAGTACGTCTTCGTCCGGCACGACGCCCACCGGGCACCGCTACGGCCCCCGTACGATGGGCCCTTCCGTGTGCTGAAGACCGGGGACAAATCTTTCACCATCGACATCGGCGGTGCCCCGGATCGCATCTCCGTTGACCGCCTCAAGCTGGCCCACCTCGATCTGGACCACCCCCCGCAAGCAGCTCTGCCTCCGCTTCAAGGCCGCACCCCGGCGGTCGGACCCCCGGCACCCCCCAGCCCCGCCGTCCCGCTACCCCCCAGCCCTGCACGCATCGCCAGGGGGCGTTTCGGCCGGGTCATCCGGCTTCCCCGCAAACTCACCCTTCAGGTGCGCGGGAACCGTAACACATGCTATATATCGTTTTTGGCCACATGTCTCAATAGTGAAGAATCCGTTTAAAAATAAAATTAAATCTCGTATCTGGATCCGGATTCGAATCTTCACCAAAATCGATGTCAATTCATTCTTGACATAGACCAAACCTGTCCACCAAATTTTGTCCGAATCCTTCCCCAACGTTTTGAGATATCCTGTTCACAGACGGACAGAGAGACGGACAGAGAGACAGACAGAGAGACAGACAGAGAGACGGACAGGGAGAAGGAGAGAGAGACAGACAGGGAGAGGGACAGAGAGACAGAGACAGACAGGGAGACGGAGAGAGGGAGACGTACAGAGAGACGGACAGAGAGACAGACAGAGAGACAGACAGAGAGACAGACAGAGAGACGGACAGGGAGAAGGAGAGAGAGACAGACAGGGAGAGGGACAGAGAGACAGAGACAGACAGGGAGACGGACAGAGAGACAGAGACAGACAGAGAGACGGACAGATAGACAGACAGAGAGATGGACAGAGAGACAGACAGGGAGACAGAGAGAGAGACAGACAGAGAGATGGATAGAGAGACAGACAGAGAGATGGATAGAGAGACAGACAGAGAGACAGACAGGGAGACGGACAGAGAGAGACAGATAGAGAGACGGACAGAGAGAGACAGACAGAGAGATGGATAGAGAGACAGAGAGACAGACGGGGAGACGGACAGAGACAGACAGACACAGAGATGGATAGAGAGACAGACAGGGAGACAGAGAGACAGACAGGGAGACGGAGAGAGAGACGGACAGGGAGACGGAGAGAGAGAGACGGACAGGGAGACGGACAGGGAGACGGACAGAGAGACAGACAGGGAGACAGACAGGGAGACGGAGGGAGAAACCACAATAACCTGGAAAAAGGAAGTGCTTGGGATTAGCGCCATTTAGTGTAGAAGAGATCAAGGGTATAGATGGAGTTGACCTGAGGTCATGGTGAACACCTGTCTTGAAGCCCTGGAGGGAAGAATGGGACTGAACAGACTCTGGAAGTTGGTTCAACAGGTAAGAGAAAAAAGGAGTGGGGGTGAGAAGTGAACCTGGATTTTTAGATTTAAACAAAAAGGTGACTCACAAACCGTGTGCACTCTGCAGAAACCTGGGAGGGACAGAGCCAAGAGAGGACAAAGGGGACAAGACCTAAAAAATGGTGGTAGAACATAGAGAGGCTATCAATCTGTCTGCGATGTGAGTCTAACAGGCCGGACACTCAGCCTTGTCGTGGGAGATCCCAATGATTTTCAGGGCCTTGCTATGATTTGGGAGATCCCAATGATTTTGAGGACCTTGCTATGATTTTGGAGATCCCAATGATTTTCAGGGCCTTGCTATAATTTGGGAGATCCCAATGATTTTCAGGGCCTTGCTATGATTTGGGAGATCCCAATGATTTTGAGGGCCTTGATATGATTTGGGAGATCCCAATGATTTTGAGGACCTTGCTATGATTTGGGAGATCCCAATGATTTTCAGGGCCTTGCTATAATTTGGGAGATCCCAATGATTTTGAGGACCTTGCTATGATTTGGGAGATCCCAATGATTTTGAGGACCTTGCTATGATTTGAGAGATCCCAATGATTTTCAGGGCCTTGCTATGATTTGGGAGATCCCAATGATTTTGAGGACCTTGCTATGATTTGGGAGATGCCAATGATTTTCAGGGCCTTGCTATAATTTGGGAGATCCCAATGATTTTGAGGACCTTGCGATGATTTGGGAGATCCCAATGATTTTCAGGGCCTTGCTATGATTTGGGAGATCCCAATGATTTTCAGGGCCTTGCTATGATTTGGGAGATCCCAATGATTTTGAGGACCTTGCTATGATTTGGGAGATCCCAATGATTTTGAGGGCCTTGCTATGATTTGGGAGATCCCAATGATTTTGAGGACCTTGCTATGATTTGGGAGATCCCAATGATTTTGAGGACCTTGCTATGATTTGGGAGATCCCAATGATTTTCAGGGCCTTGCTATGATTTGGGAGATCCCAATGATTTTGAGGACCTTGCTATGATTTGGGAGATCCCAATGATTTTGAGGATCTGGCTATGATTTGGGAGATCCCAATGAGTTTGAGGACCTGGCTATGATTTGGGAGATCCCAATTATTTTGAGGACCTTGCTATGATTTGGGAGATCCCAATGATTTTGAGGACCTTGCTATGATTTGGGAGATCCCAATGATTTTGAGGACCTGGCTATGATTTGGGAGATCCCAATGATTTTGAGGACCTTGCTATGATTTGGGAGATCCCAATGATTTTCAGGGCCTTGCTATGATTTGGGAGATCCCAATGATTTTGAGGACCTTGCTATGATTTGGGAGATCCCAATGATTTTGAGGGCCTTGCTATGATTTGGGAGATCCCAATGATTTTGAGGACCTTGCTATGATTTGGGAGATCCCAATGATTTTGAGGGCCTTGCTATGATTTGGGAGATCCCAATGATTTTGAGGACCTTGCTATGATTTGGGAGATCCCAATGATTTTCAGGGCCTTGCTATGATTTGGGAGATCCCAATGATTTTGAGGACCTTGCTATGATTTGGGAGATCCCAATGATTTTGAGGATCTGGCTATGATTTGGGAGATCCCAATGATTTTGAGGACCTTGCTATGATTTGGGAGATCCCAATGAGTTTGAGGACCTGGCTATGATTTTTTTTTTTTTTTTTTTTTTTTTTTTGTATACAAGGTCGAGGCTCGTGAAAGAGCGAACATTAATCACACAGAAAGACAAACCGACACATAAAACATATAACATAGGGAGCGGTAGACAAGATGGGGAGAGAGGGGGAAGGACACAAACACAACATTTGAGAGCAGGGACCGAGAGACATGGAGACATCGAGAGATCTGAGAGAGGGCGAGGGCTTTGGGGGGGGGCGTGGGAAGGGGGCGGTGGGAGAGGTATAAAACATATGGACACTGCCAGGACTTCCAGGAAAGAAGTTGGAATTTCAAACAAGGTGGATCTGGGGTGAATTAGCGGGGGTAGAAAAGATCAAGGTTTTGGATGGGGGAAGATAAGAGATGGTGGTGAACAGCTGTTTTAAAGACCTGGAGGGAGGAGTGGGATTGAAGGGAGTGAGGGAGTTTGTTCCAGAGGCGGGAGAAAAGAGGAATGAAAGAGTGAAGGTGAGCAGAGAGCCGAGATTTCGGCAGTTTAACCATCAGAGGGTTGCTGGCAGATCTTGTGCGACCTGTAGGAATATTTGGGGGACAGAGCACAGAGAGAGCTGGGGGTGCAAGGCCGGAGAGGAGTCGGTAGAAGACAGAAAGACCACCTACCTGCCTGCGGTGAGTGAGTGAAAGGCCCCCAGAGATAGCTTCATCGCGGGAGATTCCAATAATTCTGAAAGCTTTGGTTTCAACAGCGTGAAGCCGAGCTAGGTGTGAGGCAGGAGCACCGGCCCATAGGGGAGAACAGTATTCCATTGAGCTGCGGATGAAAGCCTTGTATGTGGTGAGGAGCTCAGGTGTGCCGAGGAAGGACTTCGCACGACGGAGGATGCCCAGTCGGCGACTGGCTTTGGAGGCCAGCTTGGAAATGTGGTTTTCCCAAGAAAGATCATGGCAGATAGTGAGACCCAAAATCTTGAGCGACAGAACTTCTTGGAGAGGATTGTTGAGAAAGTAGATGGGAGGGTTGTCCAGTCGATCTTTTCGGAGAGACATAGTAAGAGTGTGAGATTTGTCAGGATTGAAAGACATGTTCCACTTGTTTGACCAGTCTGTGATTTTGTCCAGGTCTTCAGAGAGTGAGGAGGCAGCAGACTGCCGATCTGAGGGAAGAGGAATGGAGCGGCAGAGAGTGGAGTCATCAGCAAAGAGATAGAGAGGATTTTCGAGAGAGTCAGAGAGATCATTGATGAAGACCAGAAAAAGCACGGGGCCCAGAACACTGCCTTGGGGAACTCCAGCCTGAACAGGATGAGGAGATGAGAGAAACCCATTCAGGGCCACACGTTGACGACGACTAGAGAGGAAGTCCGCCAGCCATGCGTGGAGATTTCCATGGATACCAAAGGAGGAGAGTTTGGTGAGCAGAGCGGGGTGCCAGACCGTGTCGAAAGCACGTGATATGTCGAGGGAGACAGCTCTAATTTCCTGTTTGGCATTGAGGACCTCCATCCATTGTTGAGACAGCAGAAGCAGCATGTCCAGAGTAGAGTGACCTGGTCTGAAACCAAATTGATGATCAGAGATCAAGCCATTGGAGAAGAGGAAAGATTTCATATCCGAAGCAATGATGGATTCCATGACTTTGCTGATAATTGGGAGAAGGCCCCAATGAGATTTGGGAGATCCCAATGATTTTGAGGGCCTTGCTATGATTTGGGAGATCCCAATGATTTTGAGGACCTTGCTATGATTTGAGAGATCCCAATGATTTTCAGGGCCTTGCTATGATTTGGGAGATCCCAATGATTTTGAGGACCTTGCTATGATTTGGGAGATGCCAATGATTTTCAGGGCCTTGCTATAATTTGGGAGATCCCAATGATTTTGAGGACCTTGCGATGATTTGGGAGATCCCAATGATTTTCAGGGCCTTGCTATGATTTGGGAGATCCCAATGATTTTCAGGGCCTTGCTATGATTTGGGAGATCCCAATGATTTTGAGGACCTTGCTATGATTTGGGAGATCCCAATGATTTTGAGGGCCTTGCTATGATTTGGGAGATCCCAATGATTTTGAGGACCTTGCTATGATTTGGGAGATCCCAATGATTTTGAGGACCTTGCTATGATTTGGGAGATCCCAATGATTTTCAGGGCCTTGCTATGATTTGGGAGATCCCAATGATTTTGAGGACCTTGCTATGATTTGGGAGATCCCAATGATTTTGAGGATCTGGCTATGATTTGGGAGATCCCAATGAGTTTGAGGACCTGGCTATGATTTGGGAGATGCCAATGATTTTCAGGGCCTTGCTATAATTTGGGAGATCCCAATGATTTTGAGGACCTTGCGATGATTTGGGAGATCCCAATGATTTTCAGGGCCTTGCTATGATTTGGGAGATCCCAATGATTTTCAGGGCCTTGCTATGATTTGGGAGATCCCAATGATTTTGAGGACCTTGCTATGATTTGGGAGATCCCAATGATTTTGAGGGCCTTGCTATGATTTGGGAGATCCCAATGATTTTGAGGACCTTGCTATGATTTGGGAGATCCCAATGATTTTGAGGACCTTGCTATGATTTGGGAGATCCCAATGATTTTCAGGGCCTTGCTATGATTTGGGAGATCCCAATGATTTTGAGGACCTTGCTATGATTTGGGAGATCCCAATGATTTTGAGGACCTTGCTATGATTTGGGAGATCCCAATGATTTTCAGGGCCTTGCTATGATTTGGGAGATCCCAATGATTTTGAGGGCCTTGCTATGATTTGGGAGATCCCAATGATTTTGAGGACCTTGCTATGATTTGGGAGATCCCAATGATTTTGAGGACCTTGCTATGATTTGGGAGATCCCAATGATTTTGAGGACCTGGCTATGATTTGGGAGATCCCAATGATTTTGAGGACCTTGCTATGATTTGGGAGATCCCAATGATTTTGAGGACCTTGCTATGATTTGGGAGATCCCAATGATTTTCAGGGCCTTGCTATGATTTGGGAGATCCCAATGATTTTGAGGACCTTGCTATGATTTGGGAGATCCCAATGATTTTGAGGGCCTTGCTATGATTTGGGAGATCCCAATGATTTTGAGGACCTTGCTATGATTTGGGAGATCCCAATGATTTTGAGGGCCTTGCTATGATTTGGGAGATCCCAATGATTTTGAGGACCTTGCTATGATTTGGGAGATCCCAATGATTTTCAGGGCCTTGCTATGATTTGGGAGATCCCAATGATTTTGAGGACCTTGCTATGATTTGGGAGATCCCAATGATTTTGAGGATCTGGCTATGATTTGGGAGATCCCAATGATTTTGAGGACCTTGCTATGATTTGGGAGATCCCAATGAGTTTGAGGACCTGGCTATGATTTTTTTTTTTTTTTTTTTTTTTTTTTTTGTATACAAGGTCGAGGCTCGTGAAAGAGCGAACATTAATCACACAGAAAGACAAACCGACACATAAAACATATAACATAGGGAGCGGTAGACAAGATGGGGAGAGAGGGGGAAGGACACAAACACAACATTTGAGAGCAGGGACCGAGAGACATGGAGACATCGAGAGATCTGAGAGAGGGCGAGGGCTTTGGGGGGGGGCGTGGGAAGGGGGCGGTGGGAGAGGTATAAAACATATGGACACTGCCAGGACTTCCAGGAAAGAAGTTGGAATTTCAAACAAGGTGGATCTGGGGTGAATTAGCGGGGGTAGAAAAGATCAAGGTTTTGGATGGGGGAAGATAAGAGATGGTGGTGAACAGCTGTTTTAAAGACCTGGAGGGAGGAGTGGGATTGAAGGGAGTGAGGGAGTTTGTTCCAGAGGCGGGAGAAAAGAGGAATGAAAGAGTGAAGGTGAGCAGAGAGCCGAGATTTCGGCAGTTTAACCATCAGAGGGTTGCTGGCAGATCTTGTGCGACCTGTAGGAATATTTGGGGGACAGAGCACAGAGAGAGCTGGGGGTGCAAGGCCGGAGAGGAGTCGGTAGAAGACAGAAAGACCACCTACCTGCCTGCGGTGAGTGAGTGAAAGGCCCTCAGAGATAGCTTCATCGCGGGAGATTCCAATAATTCTGAAAGCTTTGGTTTCAACAGCGTGAAGCCGAGCTAGGTGTGAGGCAGGAGCACCGGCCCATAGGGGAGAACAGTATTCCATTGAGCTGCGGATGAAAGCCTTGTATGTGGTGAGGAGCTCAGGTGTGCCGAGGAAGGACTTCGCACGACGGAGGATGCCCAGTCGGCGACTGGCTTTGGAGGCCAGCTTGGAAATGTGGTTTTCCCAAGAAAGATCATGGCAGATAGTGAGACCCAAAATCTTGAGCGACAGAACTTCTTGGAGAGGATTGTTGAGAAAGTAGATGGGAGGGTTGTCCAGTCGATCTTTTCGGAGAGACATAGTAAGAGTGTGAGATTTGTCAGGATTGAAAGACATGTTCCACTTGTTTGACCAGTCTGTGATTTTGTCCAGGTCTTCAGAGAGTGAGGAGGCAGCAGACTGCCGATCTGAGGGAAGAGGAATGGAGCGGCAGAGAGTGGAGTCATCAGCAAAGAGATAGAGAGGATTTTCGAGAGAGTCAGAGAGATCATTGATGAAGACCAGAAAAAGCACGGGGCCCAGAACACTGCCTTGGGGAACTCCAGCCTGAACAGGAAGAGGAGATGAGAGAAACCCATTCAGGGCCACACGTTGACGACGACTAGAGAGGAAGTCCGCCAGCCATGCGTGGAGATTTCCATGGATACCAAAGGAGGAGAGTTTGGTGAGCAGAGCGGGGTGCCAGACCGTGTCGAAAGCACGTGATATGTCGAGGGAGACAGCTCTAATTTCCTGTTTGGCATTGAGGACCTCCATCCATTGTTGAGACAGCAGAAGCAGCATGTCCAGAGTAGAGTGACCTGGTCTGAAACCAAATTGATGATCAGAGATCAAGCCATTGGAGAAGAGGAAAGATTTCATATCCGAAGCAATGATGGATTCCATGACTTTGCTGATAATTGGGAGAAGGCCCCAATGAGATTTGGGAGATCCCAATGATTTTGAGGGCCTTGCTATGATTTGGGAGATCCCAATGATTTTGAGGACCTTGCTATGATTTGAGAGATCCCAATGATTTTCAGGGCCTTGCTATGATTTGGGAGATCCCAATGATTTTGAGGACCTTGCTATGATTTGGGAGATGCCAATGATTTTCAGGGCCTTGCTATAATTTGGGAGATCCCAATGATTTTGAGGACCTTGCGATGATTTGGGAGATCCCAATGATTTTCAGGGCCTTGCTATGATTTGGGAGATCCCAATGATTTTCAGGGCCTTGCTATGATTTGGGAGATCCCAATGATTTTGAGGACCTTGCTATGATTTGGGAGATCCCAATGATTTTGAGGGCCTTGCTATGATTTGGGAGATCCCAATGATTTTGAGGACCTTGCTATGATTTGGGAGATCCCAATGATTTTGAGGACCTTGCTATGATTTGGGAGATCCCAATGATTTTCAGGGCCTTGCTATGATTTGGGAGATCCCAATGATTTTGAGGACCTTGCTATGATTTGGGAGATCCCAATGATTTTGAGGATCTGGCTATGATTTGGGAGATCCCAATGAGTTTGAGGACCTGGCTATGATTTGGGAGATGCCAATGATTTTCAGGGCCTTGCTATAATTTGGGAGATCCCAATGATTTTGAGGACCTTGCGATGATTTGGGAGATCCCAATGATTTTCAGGGCCTTGCTATGATTTGGGAGATCCCAATGATTTTCAGGGCCTTGCTATGATTTGGGAGATCCCAATGATTTTGAGGACCTTGCTATGATTTGGGAGATCCCAATGATTTTGAGGGCCTTGCTATGATTTGGGAGATCCCAATGATTTTGAGGACCTTGCTATGATTTGGGAGATCCCAATGATTTTGAGGACCTTGCTATGATTTGGGAGATCCCAATGATTTTCAGGGCCTTGCTATGATTTGGGAGATCCCAATGATTTTGAGGACCTTGCTATGATTTGGGAGATCCCAATGATTTTGAGGATCTGGCTATGATTTGGGAGATCCCAATGAGTTTGAGGACCTGGCTATGATTTGGGAGATCCCAATGATTTTGAGGACCTTGCTATGATTTGGGAGATCCCAATGATTTTGAGGACCTTGCTATGATTTGGGAGATCCCAATGATTTTGAGGACCTGGCTATGATTTGGGAGATCCCAATGATTTTGAGGACCTTGCTATGATTTGGGAGATCCCAATGATTTTCAGGGCCTTGCTATGATTTGGGAGATCCCAATGATTTTGAGGACCTTGCTATGATTTGGGAGATCCCAATGATTTTGAGGGCCTTGCTATGATTTGGGAGATCCCAATGATTTTGAGGACCTTGCTATGATTTGGGAGATCCCAATGATTTTCAGGGCCTTGCTATGATTTGGGAGATCCCAATGATTTTGAGGACCTTGCTATGATTTGGGAGATCCCAATGATTTTGAGGATCTGGCTATGATTTGGGAGATCCCAATGATTTTGAGGACCTTGCTATGATTTGGGAGATCCCAATGAGTTTGAGGACCTGGCTATGATTTGGGAGATCCCAATGATTTTGAGGACCTTGCTATGATTTGGGAGATCCCAATGATTTTGAGGACCTTGCTATGGACGGAATGCAGAAGGGCAATGTAATGTGTGCGGCAGGGCCACAACCCGAAGGGGAGTACTCCATCAATCAAGCGGTGTATGTCGGTCGTCAAAACTTCAGATTGGCCAAGGAAAGACTTTGCATGATGAACGATGCCCAATCGGCTGCTTTGGATGTCATCGTGGAGATATGGTCTGCTCCAGGAAGATGGATGATGGTGAGGCCCAAAGGTTTGAGTGATTGTGATGTATAAGCAACAGTGATAGCATTAACTACACGAGAGGAGGCAGGAAGTAGGTGTAAGGAGCATCGTTAGATTCCATCCATGACGCACATCTAAACCGTCTCCTTCCTGTTTCACCAGCCGGATGTTGCGTCAACGAGTGTCCCTTGGATCGGACGTGAACTAAGAACACATCTGTCAGCATCGGTTGTTGTTCGTTGTTGAAGATCCCACGACATGTTTTGTAAAGAATAGGAAAGTCATCGCCAGCACCTTGATCAATTTACGAATTCCTGCCCTAACCTCCAGTGGGCACTGCATCGGTGGCACAGCTGCGCTACCAGAGAAGATGCAACCAACAGCCACGTGCTATTCACGAATAAATGGACATTTCCTTCAAAGGTCAATGGAATAACCCAACTGTTATTCAGAGAATTAGAAAAAAACCTTGGATTTCTCGAAATCTCTGTTCACTGTTTTTTGGGGTTCATTACCTGGCAAAAAAAACAATGTTAAAAAATGTGTTGATCACTCCAGGTGTGTGTTTGTCTGTCCACTCACTTGAACTTGCCTTCAGGTTACAATTTCAAACCGACCTCATGTAACTTCACCAAATCGTGGAGTTGGTGGTCCGACAGAATCCTATATATTTTAAGGTCAAAAGGTCAAAAGGTCAACATTGGCCCAAAGTCAACCACTTTTTTCGAATTCCTAAAATCCTCAATTTTCATCCGATTGACTTTAAATGTGAATAGGATTTTCATATCAGCTAACTGAATTCAACCACCAACTATTTTTGAGATCAACATAGGCCAAAGGTCAACATAGGCCAAAGGTCAACCACTTTTTTCGAATTCCTAAAATCCTCAATTTTCATCCGATTGACTTGAAATGTGAATAGGATTTTCATATCAGCGAACCGAATTCAACCACCAACTATTTTTGAGATCAACATAGGCAAAGGTCAACATAGGCCAAAGGTCAACCACTTTTTTCGAATTCCTAAAATCCTCAATTTTCATCCGATTGACTTGAAATGTGAATAGGATTTGCATATCAGCTAACTGAATTCAACCACCAACTATTTTTGAGGTCAACATAGGCCAATTTTTTGAATTGTCAATTTTCATCCGATTAATTTAAAATTTGAAGACGATTTGCATGTCAGATCACTGAGTTTAACCACCAATTATTTGTGAGATCAAAAGGATGCTCTCCTGAGTGGCATTCTACTTTGTTCTCTTTACCGAGTGTCGCTTGGTTTTTTTTTTTTTTTTTTACAAAATTTTTTACAAAAGTGGTTTTTCATTCGTTTGGTCGTCGTGCGTTAATTAGTTACGGTTCTTCTGTGTATTTCTTCACACCTGTTCCACTTGTGACCTGCCGGAAGTGAAAATCATCATCACCTTAGAGACAGACAAGCTTTCCAAAGCCCATATTAAAGCTGTGCTTCGTTGCAGGTGATGAACATTTTGTGGCTCCTGAACGAATGAGTGTGAAATGGAACACATTTTATTGCACAGTATCGTGCGTATCTGACATTGTGATTATTCTGGAATTTTCTTGCAGGTGAGCTTGTTGAGCAGATCTCAAAATGGCCTTCCTGATGAACGGAACAATTTTGTATTTTTTCATGTGTAAGTCGAACATGTATGTATATATGATATGCATTACTTCACCATAATGGTTTGTTGCGTTTCGATGAATTGTTGATCTTACACTTTGTTGTATTTTTTGCACAAAAGCAATTATTTTACGAGCACATTTTGGATTTTACAAGCGCATGATTCTTTGTTCCGCTGCAGGGTTTTTGCTTCCAGTGAAAGGAGGCTACCTTCATGGTTTTGTCGGCCACAGTGCCCTGTTTAATTGCATGGTTCATCCACCTGCGGCGGCTGTTGTGAGCATTTCCATGTGCAAGGATTACTCCTCCTACTGTGATTTAAAAAAACCGCTTTCGACGTTTGGCGAAATCCAGGGTCGCTACTCGCTGGTTGAAGACCTTGGTTTGGGAAAATGTTCTGTAAAGATACACAATCTCACCTCGAAAGATTATGGTTATTATTATGTTCTAATCACGAATCGAAACAATTTGCAAAAAATCAAGCTTCTGGAGGACTACTTATATGTACACGGTGAGTGAATATATCCAAAGAGGACAAAACAATCTATTGGAATTGGGGAATAACATGAAGAAGCGGTTTATATTTCTGACCAGCAGGAGTACCCGACTTTGCCCGGTGATGCTCTAATCCTGTTGGCATTTCTACGAAATCAATGTTTTTTTTCCTATTTTTGTCGGTGCCTAAAACATGTCCTCCCCTACCTTCACCTAATAAGTAAAATTAATATTTAATATGATAATGTTACACACAAACACACACACTAATTGGGGATAATTTAATATTTCCTTTCATACAGCTACAAAGGCTCAGGCACTAAAAAGCGATTTTTTTTTTTATCCAAAAAAGAACCTTTTTTTTCAAATATTTATTTTATTTTTTTTTATTTTTTTTTTTGCCGAAAACACTCCCCAGCTGTTACTGATGAACCTCGAAAAGTTTGACGAAGATCTGTTAAGCTATCTCTGAGAAAAATGGTGACACAGATTTATGATGACACACACATCCAAGGCTTTCATCCGCAGCTCAATGGAATACTGCTCTACCCTCTGGGCTGGTGCTCCTGCCTCACACCTAGCTCGTCTTCACGCTGTTGAAACCAAACCTTTCAGAATCATTGGAATCTCCTGCGATGAAGCTAACTCTGAGGGCCTTTTACTCACTCACAGCAGGCAGGTAGGTGGTCTTTCTGTGTTCTACCGACTCCTCTCCGGCCTTGCTCCCCCAGGTCGGTCTGCGCTCTGTCCCCCAAATATTCCTACGTACTCTAACTGAAGACAAGATCTGCCAGCAACCCTCTTCTGGTGAAATTGCCAAAATCAAGACTCTGTTCACCTTCACTCCTTCATTCCTCTTTTCTCCCGCCTCTGGCACAAACTCCCTCACTCTCTTCAATCCCACACATCCCTCCAGGTCTTTAAAACAGCTGTTCACCACCATCTCTTATCTTCCCCCATCCAAAACCTTGATTTTTTTCTACCCACGCTAATTTCACCCCAGATCCACTTTTTTGAAATACCGACTTCTTTCCTGGAAGTCCTTTTTTTTTTTTCTTTTTTTTTTTTGGATACTGAATCGAGGCTCGTGAAAGAGCTGACATTTACTTCACAAACAAATCAACCAGACAAACAAAATATATAAAAAGAGGGAGCGGAAGACAAGAGAAGGGGAAGCACACAAACACTTGAGAGCACACAACATTTAAGAGCAGGGAGATCTGTGGGAGGGAGAGGGCTTGGGGGGAGGACGCGTGGGAAGGGGGATGGGGGGGGTTGGGAGAAGTATAAAACACAAGGACACCAAGGACTTCGATACGGTCTGGCACCCCGCTCTGCTCACCAAACTCTCCTCTTTTGGTATCCATGGAAATCTCCACGCATGGCTGGCGGACTTCCTCTCCAGTCGTAGTCAACGTGTGGCCCTGAATGGGTTTCTCTCATCTCCTCTTCCTGTTCAGGCTGGAGTTCCCCAAGACAGTGTTCTGGGCCCTGTGCTTTTTCTGGTCTTCATCAATGATCTCTCTGACTCTCTTGAAAATCCTCTCCATCTCTTTGCTGATGACTCTACTCTCTGTCGCTCCATTCTTCATCCCTCAGATCGGCAATCTGCAGCCTCCTCACTCTCTGCAGACCTGGACAAAATCACAGACTGGGCAAACAAGTGGAACATGTCTTTCAATCCTGACAAATCTCACACTCTTACGATGTCTCTCCGAAAAGACCGACTGGACAACCCTCCCATCCACTTTCTGAATAATCCTCTCCAAGAAGTTCTGTCACTCAAGCTTTTGGGTCTCACTATCTGCCATGATCTTTCCTGGGAAAACCACATTTCAAATCTGGCCTCCAAAGCCAGTCGCCGACTGGGCATCCTCCATCGTGCGAAGTCCTTCCTTGGCACACCTGAGCTCCTCACCACATACAAGGCTTTCATCCGCAGCTCAATGGAGTACTGCTCTCCCCTCTGGGCTGGTGCTTCTGCCTCACACCTAGCTCGTCTTCACGCTGTTGAAACCAAAGCATTCAGAATCATTGGAATCTCCCGCGATGAAGCTAACTCCAAGGGCCTCTCACTCACTCACCGCAGGCAGGTTGGTTGTCTTTCCGTCTTCTACCGACTCCTCTCTGGCCTTGCCCCCCCAGCTCTCTCTGGGCTCTGTCCCGCAAATATTCCTACAGGTTGCACAAGATCTGCCTGCAACCCTCTTATGGTTAAACTGCCAAAATCAAGACTCTCTGCTCACCTTCACTCCTTCATTCCTCTTTTCTCCCGCCTCTGGAACAAACTCCCTCACTCTCTTCAATCCCACACATCTCTCCAGGTCTTTAAAACAGCTGTTCACCACCATCTCTTATCTTCCCCCATCCAAAACCTTGATCTTTTCTACCCCCGCTAATTTCACCCCAGATCCACTTTTTTGAAATACCGACTTCTTTCCTGGAAGTCCTTTTTTTTTCTTTTCTTTTTGATATGGCACGTGATATGTCACGTGATATGTCAAGAGAGACACGTGATATGTCAAGGGAGACAGCTCTAATTTCCTGTTTGGCATTGAGGACCTCCATCCATTGTTGAGAAAGCAGAAGCAGCATGTCCAGAGTCGAGTGACCAGGTCTGAAACCAAATTGATGATCAGAGATCAAGCCATTGGAGAAGAGGAAAGATTTCATATCTGAAGCAATGATGGATTCCATGACTTTGCTGATAATTGGGAGAAGGCTGATTGGTCTGTAGTTGCTGGGATCTGTTTTTGCACCTTTTTTGTGCAAAGCGGTGATGTTGGCAGATTTCCAAGCAGATGGCAGATGACCTTGAGCAAAAGAGAGGGTGAAGAGAACAGAGAGAGGGAGTGAAAGAGCGGAAGAACAGGATTTTAGGACCCGTGGGCTGATGCCGTCAGGTCCAGTTGCAGAATCAGAGTCGAGGGTTGACAGAAACTTTTCCACCTTGTCAGGTGGAAAGGACACAGAGTCCAAGAGGCAACTGGGTACGGTGGGTACAGAGAGGGATGGGTTAGGGACACAAGATTTAGAGGCAAACACAGAGTTGAGGCATTCAGCTTTTTCACGTGCGGAGTCAGCCGTGTGGCCGTTTGAGGTGAGGGAGGGGGTGGAGGGGGAACAAACACCAGAAACTGATTTGACCAGACGCCACCAGGATTTGGAAGAGGGAGACAGATAAGAGAGTTCTGTCCTGAGAACGGAGAGATATTGTTTCCTGGCTCTCCTGAGGGTGGACACACACTTGTTTCGGGCTTTGTGAAAGGAAATGAGATTTCCTTCCATTGGATTTGCTTTCCAGGAGACGAAAGCAAGTTGTTTCTGGGCAATAGCCTCACCACAAGAATCCGTGTACCATGGACGGGAGGAAGGGTATGACAACTGAAGATGAGAAGGGATAAATCTGTGCATGAGAGAGAGCAATTTACTTTGGAAGAATTCCCAGGATGAGTTGATGTCAGAGGCGGTAGAGATGGGAGACCAGTCCAGATGATTGATGGCTGCTTGAAGCCAGTTGGCCTGAGTGAAATGCCAGACTCGTACGCTGAGGAGGCTCTCTGAGAATGGTCAGAGAGATGTCCACTTTAACAAGCACATGATCAGATGAGCCGATTGGAGCAGAAGAAGAGCAGCAGACATTTTCAGGGAAGTTAGTCATAACCAAGTCCAGAAGAGGAGATGCTCTGTTGACAGATCCGGGTCGGGAAATTGACAGATTGTGTCAGTCCCAGTGAGTCACAGAAGTCCTTTGCTCAAGAGCCATGGCTGGTGAGAGAGGTACCCACACCCAGCCAACTGGCATGGTGACAATTGAAATCACCACATATGAGGAAGAGAGAGTTGGGATGGGTAGATAGAAGTTGGTCCATATTATCAGACAGTGAGATGTAGATGGAGTCATCACTGTTTGGTGGACGATACAACACACATATGAACAAAAGGTGGGAGCGAAGGGGAAGCCGTAGCCAAAGGTATTCCTGGGGGTGAGGTGGAGAGAGGGCAGTGCAGGGTGAGTGAGGAAGAGTTTTTTATAAAGATAGCAACGCCCCCTCCAGGACGAGGCTCAGATCTATCATACCGGAGGAGGGAGTAACCTGGGAGAGATACCAAGGAATCAGAGACATCATGAAGGAGGAAAGTTTCTGTTAAGCAGATCACGTCTGGTTTGTCAAAAGCAACCTGTATGGAGAGATCGGTCAAGTTTGAGCGAAGGCCCCGGTTGTTTGAGGTCCATACTGTTAAAGAAGAGGAAGGGGGAGCATCGGATACAGAACAGGGGGGGGGGGGGGAGCGGTAGGGTAAGATGTGGAAGAGGAGGAAGAGGTAGGGAGAGCTGTTGAAGGTGTGTCGGAGATTTCAGAATAGCTTGGAGAAAGGGAAGAATGGGGTGGACAAAAGGTTTGATGGTGATTGGGTGAGGCGCAGTGAGGTGTTATTTGAGGAGGGGGAAGAGTGAGGCAGAAGGTTGAGGGAGATGAAGGTGAAAGTTGGAAGGCGGAAGAAGCGGGGAGGACGCTTTGAGGAGGACGGGTGAGAGGGGAGTCTAGGAGTGAGGGAGGAGTGAGCGAGAGTCTCGGAGGGGAGGGGTGTGGGGGGAGTTTAGGAGGGAAGGGGCAAGGGGGGAGATCTGAAAGGGATGGGTGATGGGGAAGATTTGGAGGGGAGGGGCAAGGGGGAAGATTTGAAAGGGATGGGTGATGGGGAAGATTTGGAGGTGAGGGGCAAGGGGGAATATTTGAAAGAGATGGGTGATGGGGAAGATTTTGAGGGGAGGGGCAAAGGGGTGGATTTGGAGGGGAGGGGTGATGGGCAAGTTTTGAAGGGGAGGGGTGATGGGGAAGTTTTTGAGGGAAGGGGTGATGTGGAAGTTTTGGAGGGAAGGGGTGATGGGGAAGATTTGGAGGGGAGGGGTGAGATTGGGTTTTGAAAAATGTACGATTAATGGGAAACAAACATTTCTTGCAAAATGAGTTTGTTGAGACCTTCGAGTCAAAAATACGTTTGAGGACGCTGAAGGATGGGTGTAGTTCTCGAGAGTTTAGGGAATGTATGAAAGATGCACTGTAACTGTAAGAGATGGAATTTTTTTTTGGAATGAATAGATTTGGTGAGCAAGTCGAAAGCATCCTTTTATAGAAGAAGAAAAAGGTGTTATAGTATATGACAGAATACAGTTCTTCAGGGGACAGTTGAAACATTTATCCTAGCAGTATCCATGTGTTTTTTCCCTCTCCCACCTCCCCCCCTCTTCCCATGCCCCTCCCCCCAAGCCCTCTCCCTCCCACACATCTCCCGATGTCCCTGCTCTCAAATGTTGTCTTGTGTGCTTCCCTCTCTCTCCCCATCTTGTCTCCCACTCCCTTTATTATGTTTTTTAATGTGTCCGTTTTTTTTTTTTGTGATTAATGTTAGCTCTTACATGAGCCTCGATATTGTGTACAAAAAAAAAAGAAAAAAAGATGAACAGCTCCCTCATAGTGTAGATTTCAATTCTACATAGTAACCCCCAAGTGCAATGCAATTCTGCCATTGGTGTAGCAGATCATCAATGCCAGGTCACACTTTAACCTTCGTAATGTGATCAAGTGACCACTTGAAGGCCTCGTCGTCACTTTCTATGCGCAGAGCGACCTCTTCCTCATTGTCTCCTTCATTTTGGGGAACTCCATGATCACGACCTCCTTGATGTTGTTACAAGTTTAGCGAGTAAATAGTTTTGAATTCCGAATCCTACAATTCGTGGTATTCTCCATAAATCGATGTCATCAAAAATATAACTAAATACCTTAATAAACTGTTTCCTCTTTATTTTATCTTCTTTACCCACTCCTGAGAACTTTTCAGACGTCCTCGCGAATGTCCTTGGATTTGTCTCCCACAGTATTGCGCTGCTATGAAAGTTAGTCCTAAAAGCACAAAACAACTTTCCTTAAAAGATGAAATATCATAGCCATCATGTTTAGTATCCACGACATTGAATACGAGCATACGCATTTCAATATCACAGATACCAAGTTTAACCAGAGTTGTTTGATCTACCATATAAAACACAAGGTCAGTTTGTGTGTTTGTACAGATGTCTGTCCCCCTTCATAAAGGTAGCTTCTATCGGCCAATCTTTTAACACGAATGTGTGTTCACTACGGTCTATTTTTGAGGATAAAACAAATTCGAAAAACATTTTCCATAAAAGAGTAATTATGTCTCTTTTATTGAAATTGTAGACGATGGCTTGCAAACCAAGCTTCAATGGCGGTGTACTAAAACGTTTTTACAGCGTAGCCCATAGGGCAAGGCCGTCTAGAACAGTGTTTCTCTGTCTATGTATACTCATCCGTCTATGTTCCGTCAATGTATACTGTTTGTTTTGTCTATGTAAACATGAAACGTATACCAATCAGAGCTGAGGATCTGGTCACATGACAGGGTGATGTGATTACGTATGATGTCATTACGGCGGTATGGCGGTTGACTCTCCACACACCACCATTTTGATTCCAATTTCGTTCAGGCCGAACATATCGTCGAACCTGTCATATATCACAATCGCCGTGCTCTACCTTAACGTTTTTCATTCAGTGTGAAACACAAACAAACCGATTGTTAAAATGATCATCAAATATCGAAAGTATAGACGTTACGTCTCTTCCAACAACAACATGGTACGTATAGGCCTTAGGCTTCATGCTTCACCTTCGGGCCGCTTTGGACAAATTCAGCCCGGTGTTTCTTTATACAGTAGTGTACCGTTTCAGTGGTATCATTTTCGTAATAGTAATAATAATAATGTCGTAAATATAACCATTCAACTTTAATTCCAATGTTGTGAATACAAAGTTAATTGATTGAAGCGGTGTATGGCTCATGATTCAATGATAAGCGGTGTATGGCTCATGATTCAATGATAAGCGGTGTATGGTTCATGATTCAATGATAAGCGGTGTATGGTTCATGATTCAATGAATGATAAGGTGTACGGTTGGTACTAACAACCGCGGAAGTAAAGAATGCACCTCGGTTTTTTGATAGCATGTTATTAACCCAACCATTGTGGGGTATATAGATTACAGTAGATCTTCGCTCAGTTCTGTAAGTAAAACTTACCTCACGGATGTCAGGATTCCTCCAAAAAATTTTAAAATGTTATAAACAACATTAGCGACTGTTTAAAAAGCTAAACATATGTGTTTGTTGTTTATAATATTTTACAAGCCCGGCTATGCCGCTGTTAGACTTTAGGTCTTGTTTAATAACAATAAATGCAAGGTTCAGAGAGGGGAAATTCGCTGCACGTGATGTGCAACATACGAAGAGTAAAACGAGTGTACATTTACGTCCATATGGTGTCCAATAAATAAACAAAACGACGTCATGCAGAGCACGATACTTGCAAAATCCAACCCCTTCCCCCAAAAAACGTTGCCATTGATCCAGGAAATGGTTCATTTTATTAAGATTAAAATTGACGATCTTGATCAAAGCTCAGGTCAATAGGATGAAAAGTGACGATTTTTCAGATTAAATTGTTGATTTTGGAAGTTTGACCTTGAGTTGACTTTTGACCTTTTCACCTCAAAAATAGTTTGTTTCCCAATTCAGTGACTCAATGTGCAAATGCTGTTCAATTTTCAAGGCAATCGGATGAAAATAGATGCTTTTTCAATTGAAAATTGATGATTTTGGAAGTTGACCTTTGACTTTTTGACCTCAAAAATATTTGGTTTCCCTATTTAGTGACTCGATATACAAATGCTGTTCAATTTTCAAGTCTATCGGATTTAAAATGGCGATTTTAGAAATTTGACCTCCATGTGACCTTTGACCTCAAAATCAATAGGCTTCTCAATTGTGACGACCTCTACAACTTGGTGAAGTTTCATGACGATCGGTTTAGAATTGTGAACTGCAGGCGAGTGACAAACAAACAGACAGACAGAATAATGAAACCCAACCACTCATAGAGCGACACTTGGCAAAACAGAACAAAGTAGATTTGGCACTCAGTAGAGCATCCTTTTGACCTCAAAAGTAATTGTGGTTTAATTCAGCGACCTGATGTGAAAATCGTCTTCAAAGTTTAAGTTAATCGGATGAAAATTGTCAATTTTAGAAATTTGGCCGATGTTGACCTTTTCACCGATGTTGACCTCAAAAATAGTTGGTGGTTGGTTTCAGTAAGCTGATATGCAAATCCTATTAAAATTTGAAGTCAATCGGATGAAAATTAAGGATTTTAGAAATTTGAAAAAAAAGTGGTTGACCTTTGGCCTGTGTTGACCTTGTGACCTATGTTGGTCTCAAAAATAATTGGTGGTTGAATTCAGTTAGTTTATATTAGAATCCTATTCAAATCTCAAATCACTCGGATGAAAATTGAGGATTTTACTCTTTTTTTTTCTTTTTTTTCTTTTTGTATACAAGATCGAGGCTCGTGAAAGAGCGAACATTAATCACACAAAAGGTCAAACCGACACACAAAACACAAAAAATAAGGGGAGCGGCAGACAAGATGGGGAGAGGGGGAAGGACACAAACACAACATTTGAGAGCAGGGACAACGGGAGAAATGTGGGAGGGGGAGGGCTTTGGGGGAGGTGGGAGAGGTATAAAATATATAGTCAGGTTCACGATGTTTTTTCGTTCAAAATCATGGTAGATTAGCAAACCTATACATTTTTGGAAACGTTATTACATGGAAAATCAGAAAATCAATGTTTACATTTGCCAATTCCGACCAATTCGATTCGACCAATTCGACCAATCGACCAATTCCATTCGACCAATTCGATCATTCGACCAATCGCTTCGATCGACCATTCGACCAATTCGATCGATTCGATTCGATTCGACTCATCGAATTCGATTCGATCGACCATTCGACCAATTCGATTTGCCAATCAATTTGAGCGACCTTTGCTTGTGTGGAACGGACTGTGAAAACGATGCGGACTATATTGTCGGATACGACACACAGGACAGTGATGACGAACTCTAAATGGCATATTCTGTAATCGTGTATGTTTGATGCCATTGACTGCCTGTGTATATTTTGTCATTGACTGCCTGTGTAGATGTGAAGTTATACCGACTGCATGTGTATATATGATT
Source organism: Myxine glutinosa (assembly GCF_964187855.1). Classification (NCBI taxonomy): domain Eukaryota; kingdom Metazoa; phylum Chordata; class Myxini; order Myxiniformes; family Myxinidae; genus Myxine; species Myxine glutinosa. The sequence continues at coordinate 97,785,239 of NC_136273.1, forward strand.
TTGCTGACTGCCTGTGTATGTTTGGTGATATGAATTATTGTGACACATTTTGATGTTATTAACTGCCTGTACAAAATGATAACATGTATTTGATTATGCAACTTATCGCGAATATAAAGACAGTATTTTGCAATTCAAAACCTTTGATTCGTGTCTTACCATTCCCCATAGCACTAATTTGATACTTTCATTGGATTCCTTGTCCCTGAAAATATAGGTTTAGTATATTTTAAAAAGTTTTTAGGGTAATTAGAGGCAGAAATAGAACAAAATATGTATTTTACAGTGGCCATTTTGAAAATCCAAAATGGCCGCCATACAGGTATCTCTCCAAATGTAAACATTGATTTTTAGTTTCGTTATGCTATAACCTTTCCAAAAATGTATAGGTTTGCTAATCTACCATGATTTTGAACGAAATATAATTTATTGACATAGTGAACCTGACTAATATGAACACTGCAAGGACTTCCAGGAAAGAAGTTGGAATTTCCAAAAAAAAAAAAAAAAAGTATCTGGGGTGAATTAGCGGGGGTAGAAAAGATTACGGTTTTGGATGGGGGAAGATAAGAGATGGTGGTGAATAGCTGTTGTGAAGACCTGGAGGGAGGAGTGGGATTGAGGGGAGTGGGGGAGTTTGTTCCAGAGGTGGGACAAAAGGGGAATGAAAGAGGGAAGGTGAGCAGAGAGCCGAGATTTTGGCAGTTTAACCATAAGAGGGTTGCACGCAGATCTTGTGCGACCTGAAGGAATATTGGGGGGTCAGAGCACAGAGAGAGCTGGGGGAGCAAGGCCGGAGAGGAGTCGGTAGAAGACAGAAAGACCACCAAACCTGACTGTGGTGAGTGAGTGAAAGGCCCTCGGAGTTAACATCATCGCAGGAGATTCCAATGATTCTGAAAGCTTTGGTTTCAACAGCGTGAAGCCGAGCTAGGTGTGAGGCAGGAGCACCAGCCCAGAGGGGGGAACCGTATTCCATTGAGCTGCGGAAGAAAGCCTTGTATGTGGTGAGGAGCTCAGGTGTGCCAAGGAAGGACTTCGCACGACGGAGGATGACCAGTCGGCGACTGGCTTTGGAGGCCAGCTTGGAAATGTGGTTTTCCCAAGAAAGATCATGGCAGATAGTGAGACCCAAAAGCTTGAGCGACAGAACTTCTTGGAAAGCATTGTTGAGAAAGTAGATGGGAGGGTTTTCCAGTCGGTCCTTTTGGAGAGACATTGTAAGAGTGTGAGATTTGTCAGGAATGAAAGACATGTTCCACTTGTTTGACCAGTCTGATTTTTTTCCAGGTCTGCAGAGAGTGAGGAGGATGCACACTGCCGATCTGAGGGATGAGGAATGGAGTGGCAGATAGTGGAGTCATCAGCAAAGAGATAGAGAGGATTTTCCAGAGAGTCGGAGAGATCATTGATGAAGACCAGAAATAGCACAGGGCCCAGAACACTACCTTGAGGAACTCCAGCCAGAACAAGAAGGGGAGATGAGAGAAATCCATTCAGGGCCACACGTTGCCTTTGACCAGAGAGGAAGTCCGCAAGCCATGAGTGGAGATTTCCATGGATACCATAGGAGGAGAGTTTGGTGAGCAGAGCTGGGTGCCAGACCATATCAAAGGCATTCTTCCGGGTTCGGTTGCGAGAGGACGCTGGCGTTGCATATTCGCCGCTTCTCCGACTGGATGGATGTACAGGGTCTGCTTCTACTTTTCTGACCTGACATCTCACACCTGTCCTGCCTTTTCACACCCGCACGTGCCGCGTGTTCTCCGGCTGGATAACGGAATCTGCTTTTGATGGTACGGAATACGGAATCGAAAGGCCCGCTCCCGTTGTTTGTGGCCGTGGCCTTGTTTGCCGGTGGCCTTGTGGTCTTGGTGGCCTTGTGGCCTTGTTTGCCGCTGTGGTCTTGATTAGCGGCTGCAGTCGTTTGCCGCTGCGTTTGCCGCTGCGTTTGCCGCTGCGTTTGCCGCTTTGCCTCCTCGACCTTGGCCTCGTACTCGTCCCTTCGCTCCTGCCTGGCATGGCTCTGAAGTACTCCGCCGCAAGGCTTCTTCTGCTCAATACCCGCTCCACCCCATCATGCATCTCTGCCATCAAATCAAATGGACTCCTCCGACGACCCAGGTACATTCACCGTGGCTCCGGTCGCAAGTTTGTTTATTTGCAATCAGGTCACTCCATCCCCGTCCTCTGGTCGGCTCAGCGCACTCTCACTCTTCGTCCCAGCGCACCTGGTCACAGCAACCCACACGATCGCACCTCTTGCCTACGAACCCTGGCTAAATCACCTGAATTCATCCCTGCTGTTCAAAACAACATCAAGCTCACCCTGTTCAACACCCGGTCCCTCAACAATAAATGCCTCATCCTGAACGAATACATCCTGGATAACAAACTGGACTTTCTCTGTCTCACCGAAACCTGGCAACAACCTCTGGACTACTACACACTCAACCTCACCACACCCAATGGATATTCCTACGTCAATAAACCACGCTCGGAGGGCCGAGGTGGTGGAATTGCCGTTATCCACCGTCAAGACATCAAGACCAACCTCATCTCCATCTCATCTGCTCCATCATTTGAACACCTGGCTTTAAAACTCTCTGGTCACACGCAGTCAGTCATGGCTGTCGTCTACCGCCCTCCCAAACCACACCCATCATTCCTGTCTGACTTCTCCTACTTTCTGACCCAGCTATGTTCCCTCTCCCCCTCAATCCTCCTCCTTGGTGATTTCAATATCCACATGGACTCCACTGACTCCACAATAACCACTGACTTCACTGATTTACTCACCTGCTTTAACCTCACTCAACATGTCGACTTTCCTACCCATATCCGTGGTCACATTTTGGACCTTGTCTGCTCCACTGGATTAAATTTGCACCATCTCTATGGCTCCGACCTCACCCTCTCTGACCACTTAGCCATCACTCTGACCATCAACATCCCCGCCCCAACACCAAGGCATTATCGCACAATCAACTTCCGTAAGCTAAACGCTCTTTCACCTACCTCATTCTCATCCACCCTCTCTGAAAAAATGTCCACTTCTCCCTTCATTGACCTCCACACCCCTTCCGACCTCACTGACTACTACAACCACACTCTCTCCTCCTGCCTTGACCAGCTTGCGCCTGTAAAAACCAAAACAGTTTCTTTCACCCATTCTGCTCCCTGGTTTACCCCTGAACTCCACCTGATGAAAACTCGTGCTCGCCAACTTGAAAGACTCCGCAATAAAACGGGTCTCACAGTTCACTCCCAAGCCTACAAGGACCACATACAACACTACAAAGATGCCCTCTCCCGCGCCCGCTCTGCCTACTACTCTCAAATTATCCACTCTGGCTCCGGAAACCCAAAAGCACTCTTCTCGACAATAAACAAACTCCTCCGCCCCCTGAACACCACCACCCAGTCATTCACAGTAGACAACTGCATCTCCTTCCTCTCTTTCTTCCAACGCAAAATTGACAACATCTACAACAGCTTGACCACCGCCGCACCCGCTCCCCCTCCAACCACCTGCCCCCCCTTGTCCTGCCATCCCCTGTCTCGGTTCTCCCCAATCTCTCCTACTGACCTCTCTGAACTCCTCATAGGAATGAAAACTGCCACCTGCACTCTTGACCCCATCCCCTCCAGCTTTGTCAAAGCCTCCCTCCCTGCTCTCTCTCCACTTATCATTGCAACAATAAACTCCTCCCTGTCTACAGGCATCGTCCCACCTTCCCTCAAAATTGCTGCTGTTACCCCCATTCTAAAAAAACCTGGTCTAAACCCTGACACCCTAAACAACTTCAGACCCATCTCCAACCTACCCTTTCTGTCAAAAGTTTTGGAACGCGCTGTAGCCACTCAACTCAAACATCATCTCTCTGCCAATAACTTGTATGAAACATTCCAATCCGGATTCCGCTCCAACCACAGTACTGAAACTGCTCTCCTCAAAATCACCAACGACCTTCTCCTCTCCTCTGACGCTGGCAACCTCAACATTCTCGTCCTCCTCGACCTCAGCGCTGCCTTTGACACCATCGATCACACTATCCTCCTCACCCGACTTGAATCCACCTTTAACGTCACCGGCACTGCCCTCTCTTGGATTAAATCATACCTCTCTGACAGATGCCAGTTCATCTCCATCAATAACTGCAAATCCCCCACTGCTCCCCTCCCCCAAGGTGTCCCCCAAGGTTCAGTTCTTGGCCCCCTCCTCTTCATCCTTTACCTGTCCCCGCTCGGTCACTTAATCCGCCGTCATGGTCTCCAATTCCACTGCTTCGCCGATGACATCCAGCTTTTCATCTCCACCAAGTCCGTCTCCACCGACACCCACTCTATCCTGACAAACTGCATCACTGAAATAAAATCCTGGCTTCAAATCAACTTCCTCAAGCTTAACTGTGATAAATCTGAAATAATCATCATTGGCCCAAAAACGCTCACAAAATCCACCCATAACTTTGCCCTCAACATCGACGGTATCCCAGTATCCACCTCCCCTCACATCCGGAATCTTGGCGTCATCTTTGACCAAACCCTTTCCTTCGACAAATACACTAAACAGATCACAAAGTCAGCCTTCTTTCACCTGAAAAACATTGCCCGTCTCCGCTCATCCCTCTCCTCCACGGCTGCAGAAACCCTCATCCACGCCTTCATCACCTCCCGTCTGGACTACTGCAATAGCCTCCTCTATGGTTCACCCTCAAAAATCACCAATAAACTCCAATACATTCAGAACTCCGCTGCCCGTCTACTCACTCATTCCCGGACCCGTGACCACATCACCCCCGTCCTTTACAAGCTTCACTGGCTCCCCATCCCCCAGAGAATCCAGTACAAAATCCTCCTCTTGACATACAAAGCCCTCCATAACCTGGCCCCATCCTACCTGGCTGACCTCCTCTCCAGACACACTCCCACCCGCAACCTCCGCTCTGCTGGTACCAACCTCCTGACCCCCTCCATCCGGACCAAATTCAGATCCTGGGGGGACAGGGCCTTCTCCATCGCTGCTCCCACCCTCTGGAACTCACTACCTCACACCATCAGAGACTCCTCCTCACTCACCACATTCAAAACATCACTAAAGACCCACCTGTTCAACGCTGCATTCAACATTCAACCCACAGCATTTAACCCCTGACTATCTCTTCTCCTTCTCCCTCCTTTTGCTTTAAATATTTCCCTATTGATTCTTGTCTTGTCTTTTTGATTCTTGTCTTATATATATGCCGTATATCGCTGCTGTTTGTTTTCTTGATTCTTGTCTTTTTGCAATTGTTGTTTTCATGTATTGTTATGCATTATGTTTTCCACTCTGTCAAAGCGCCTTTGGGCTTCTGGAAAAGCGCTATACAAAATAAATGAATTATTATTATTATTAAAGGCACGTGATGTGTCAAGTGAGACAGCTCTGATTTCCTGTTTGGTATTGAGGACCTCCATCCATTGTTGAGACAGCAGAAGCAACATGTCCAGAGTAGAATGATCTGGTCTAAATCCAAATTGATGATCAGAGATCAAGCCATTGGAGAAGAGGAAGGATTTTATGTCCGAAGCAATGATGGATTCCATGACTTTGCTGATTGGTCTGTAGTTGCAAGGATCTGTTTTTGCACCTTTTTTGTGTAAAGCGGTAATGTTTGCTGATTTCCAAGATGCTGGCAGATGACCTTGAGCAAAAGAGAGGGTGAAAAGAACAGAGAGAGGGTGAGATAGAGCGGCAGAGCAGGATTTTAGCACCCGTGGGCTGATGCCGTCTGGTCCAGTTGCAGAGTCAGAGTCGAGGTTTGACAGAAACTTCTCCACCTTGTCAGGAGAGAAGGACACAGAGCCCATGGGCAGTTGGGTTCGACTGGGAAAGGTGGGAACAGAGATAGATGGGTTTGGGACAAAAGATTTTGAGGCAAACACAGAGTTGAGGCATTCGGCTTTGTCACGTACGGTGTCAACTGTGCAGCCATTTGAGGTAAGGGAGGGGATGGAGGGGGAACAAACACCAGAAACGAATTTGACCAGACGCCACCAGGATTTGGAGGAAGGAGACAGGTTTGAGAGTTCAATCTTGAGTGTGGAGAGATCGTGCTTCCTGGCACTCCTGAGGGTAGACACACACTTGTTCCGAGCTTGGTGGAAGGAACTGAGATTGCCTTCAGTTGGATTTGCCTTCCAGGAGGCAAAGGCAAGTTGTTTCAGAGCAACTGCCTCACCACAAGATTCAGTGTACCATGGACGGGAGGAAGGGTAAGACAACTGAAGACGAGATGGGATAAATCTGTGCATGAGAGAGAGAAGTTTGCTTTGGAAGAATTCCCAGGAAGAATTTATGTCAGAGGCAGTAGAGATGGTAGACCAGTCCAGATGATTGATGGCTGCTTGAAGACCATGCCAGTCAACCTGAGTGAAATGCCAGACTCGTCGGCGCTGTGAAGGCTCTCTGAGAATGGCCAGAGAGATGTCCACTTTAACAAGCACATGATCAGAAGAACCGATTGTAGCAGAAGAAGAGCAGCAGACGTTTGCAGGGAAGTTTGTCATAAGCAAGTCTAGAAGAGAAGATACACCATTGGCTGAGATCCGGGTCGGGAAATTGACAGATTGTGTCAATCCCAATGAGTCGCAGAAGTCCTTTGCTGAGGTGCCATGGCTGGTGAGAGATGAACCCACACCCAGCCAGCTGGCATGATGACAGTTGAAGTCGCCACATATGAGGAAGAGAGAGTTGGGATGAGTTGATATAAGTTGGTCCATGTTGTCCGACAGCGAAATGTAAATGGAGTCATCACTGCTTGGAGGACGGTACAGAACACAAAAGAACAAAAGGTGGGAGCGGAGAGGAAGCCGTAGCCAGAGGTACTCCTGGGGTGGGGTGGCGAGAGGGCAGTGCAAGGAGAGTGAGGAAGAGAGTTTTTGATAAAGATAGCCACCCCACCACCAGGACGAGGCTCAGGTCTATCATACCAGAGGAGGGAGTAACCAGGAAGAGATATTAAGGAATCAGAGACATCTTGAAGGAGGAAAGTTTCTGTTAAGCAGATCAAGACTGGATTGTCAGAAGCAACCTGAATGGAGAGATCAATCAGGTTTGAGCGAAGGCCCCGGATGTTTGAGGTCCATACCGTTAATGAGGAGAGAGGGGGAGCATCGGGTGCAGGACAGGGGAGGGGAGGGGTAGGGTCAGATGAAGGATGAGAGGGGGAGGTAGGAAGAGCAGTTGATAGTGTGGCAGAGATTACAGAAGAGTTATAAGAAAGGGAAGGATGAGGAGGACGAAAGGTTTGATGGTGATGGGATGAGGCACAGTGAGGGGTTGTTTGAGGAGGAGCAGAGGAAGGTCGAAGGTTGGGGGAGGTGGAGGTATGAGATAGAAAGGAGACGAAGTGGGGAGGAGGCAGCTTTGAGAAGGAGGTGGGAGGAGGGAGAAGAGAGAACATTTGAAGAAAAGTGGTTGACCTTTGGCCTATGTTGATCTTGTGACCGATGTTGATCTCAAAAGTAGTTGGTGGTTGAATTCACTAAGCTGATATGTAAATCTTATTCAAATCTCAAATCAATCGGATGAAAATTGGGGATTTTAGAAATTTGAAAAAAGTGGTTGACCTTTGGCCTATGTTGACCTTTTGGCCTATGTTGACCTTGTGACCTATGCTGATCTCAAAAATAGTTTGTGGTTGAATTCAGTAAGCTGATATGTAAATGTTATTCAAATTTCATATCAATCAGATGAAAATTGAGGATTTTAGAAATATTAAAAAGTGGTTGACCTTTGGCCTATGTTGACCTTTTGACCTCAAAAAATATAAGATTTTGTTGGACCACAAACTCTACCATTCGGTGAAGTTTCGTGAAGATCAGTTTAAAATTGTGAACTGTACGCAAGTATAAGTGAGCGGACAAACAAACACACAAACACAAACCGGAGTGATCAACATACTTCTCAAAAAAAAAAAAAAAAATATGTCACCCACAGGGTGAACCGTATCTTGCCAAAATGTGAAAATTCCGTTTTTTCGTCATGACGTCATCAAATGACGTCATAGCGTCAAACTGTTTACAGATCTGGGAAGCACTCATCAAGGGCATTCATATGAGGTATTACTCGATATGGTACCTACGATTTCAAAATTTGACCTTGGGGTCAATAATTTTCGACCTCCAGCGCTAACCATGAAGGTCAAGGCCGATCGCCACCAAAAACTAATCAGCTGAGCGCCGGACCATATACTAGATTCCCATGAAGTTTGGAGACGATCCGATCAAAGTTACTCAAAAAATTAGTGTTTCGTCGACCTCCATGATTGACCACAAAGTGACCTTGACCTTTGACCTTGACCTTCAAAATTTTGTGTGCTGAAGGGTATCTCTATAGGACTCTGATATGCGAAGTTACAGGAGTTTCCAATAATAACTGTGGTCTACAGAGTGATCTAAACGTGAAAAAAAAATGATTAACCACAAACAAAAAAACAAACATACAAGCTGACTAATACATCTTGCAAAAACTTCGTTTTGGCAAGATAAAAATTGCCAAGTAACAAACGCAAACGACCGATATATTTTAAACATTTAAGCACACCTGACACTAGGCCTAAGCTTCAGACCTCGGCTTGTTCACGTGGCTGCACCGTAGAATAAACTGTTGCAACCCGTCATTTTTGACGACCTTTTTACAAGTTTGTTCATAAAACAAACAAACATCATCATCTTATGCCATCACCAATTCTGACCCATGATCTTTATTACCCTCATTAACCCCAACCATCTTACTTGCAAGTTTCAGTGTTTCCTCCCTTTCCTGTTCATTCTTTCTCGTGATGTTCTCCCTCGCTTCATGTTAAGAAAAAACGTGTTGATTTAGCTTCTTCACTTCTGCGATGGTTTTTTTTTGGCTGTTTTTTGTTTTAAAGAAAAGGTTTAATGTTAATGTTGTGATTTTTCAATAATTGTATTTTCTTTACTTCCAGCTGTACCACGACAACCCGACATAAAAGTCAAAGCATCAAAACTCGTCTCAGGCCAGAAAGGAACCTGCTATTGCAATTCCCTGTGGGGCTATCATTCGGTCGAACTGCGATGCTTTGGAACGGAAAAGGCCTCAAAACAAAATGGCGGGGACGTTGAGCTGGAATTTACCGCGACTCCGATGCTAAACCAACGCACCTGTGTTTGCACGTTCACCGACATGTTTGCGAATAAGATCCGACAGCGATCGATCACACTGGATATTTCGTGTAAGTAACACACAAGAAACACAGCACCAATGGTAAACCTGTGGAAGTGGTTAAGGGTCAATGACAGTCGAAGCATGTTCGTCAAAGAAACCACTCGAATGTCGGAACTGTCATGAACTTGTTGGCTGCAGTTTGTAACATCCGCACAGCAGGAAATGTGGGAAACAAATGTGCTTTATTTCTCATGGGAAATGAGTGTGGAAACCTGGTGTTGGCAGCAGGTTAACACTAACACACACACATTAACACACACAAATTAACGGGGGTAGAAAAGATCAAGGTTTTGGATGGGTGAAGATAAGAGATGGTAGTGAACAGAGAAGATGAAAGAAGGTGAAATAGATGATGTTGGAGTTAACCCTAACCCTAACAACCCTAATCCTAACACTAACAACCCTAACACTAACAACCCTAACCCTAACACTAACAACTCTAACCCTAACCCTGACAACCCTAACCCTAACAACCCTAACCCTAACAACACAACTCTAACCCTAACCCTAACAACCCTAACCCTAACACTAACAACCCTAACCCTAACAACCCTAATCCTAACACTAACAACCCTAACACTAACAACCCTAACCCTAACCCTAACACACAACTAGCCACATTCCTCGGTTAATGTGGCTGGGTTGTTATTTTTTTTTTTTTTTTTTTTTTTATGAACACAAGATCGAGGCTCGTGGAAGAGCGAACATTAATCACACAAAAAACTGACACACAAAACATATAATAAAGGGAGCGGGAGACAAGATGGGGAGGGAGAGGGAAGCACACAAGCACACCAACAGAAGAGAACAGAGACGTCGGAAGATCTATGGGAGGGAGACGGCTTGGGGGGAGGAGGCATGGGAAGGGGGGAGAGCTATAAAACACATGGACACTGCTCGGAATTCCAGGAAAGAAGTCGGTATTTCGAAAAAGTGGATCTGCCGTGAATTAACGGGGGTAGAAAAGATCAAGGTTTTGGATGGGGGAAGATAAGAGATGGTAGTGAACAAAGAAGATGAAAGAAGGTGAAATAGATGACGTTGGAGTCTTAAGCATGTTAGAGCCTCTGTCGTGCCGTTAAATTAACACCAGTTGGTTGACTCAGCCGGTCACCCTTCTGAGATGGCCAAAATGAGCAGCGGGTTACTGGGAACAAGGGGGCACTGCTGCATCAGTGACACAGCTACGCTCCCAGCAA
>NC_136273.1:97800675-97883281 GCF_964187855.1 Myxine glutinosa
TATTAGCTGGAGAATACAAGATCAGAAATAGGGTGGAGGGGGATTTAGGGTGAATTAGCTGGAGAATACAAGATCAGAAGTAGGGTGGAGGGGGATTTGGGGTGTATTAACGGGAGAATACAAGATCAGAAGTAGGGTGGAGGGGGATTTGGGGTGTATTAACGGGAGAATACAAGATCAGAAATAGGGTGGAGGGGGATTTGGGGTGAATTAGCTGGAGAATACAAGATCAGAAATAGGGTTGAGGGGGATTTGGGGTGAATTAGCTGGAGAATACAAGATCAGAAGTAGGGTGGAGGGGGATTTGGGGTGTATTAACGGGAGAATACAAGATCAGAAATAGGGTGGAGGGGGATTTGGGGTGAATTAGCTGGAGAATACAAGATCAGAAATAGGGTGGAGGGGGATTTGGGGTGTATTAGCTGGAGAATACAAGTTCAGAAGTAGGGTGGAGGGGGATTTGGGGTGAATTAGCTGGAGAATACAAGATCAGAAGTAGGGTGGAGGGGGATTTGGGGTGAATTAGCTGGAGAATACAAGATCAGAAATAGGGTGGAGGGGGATTTTGGGGTGTATTAGCTGGAGAATACAAGATCAGAAGTCGGGTGGAGGGGGATTTGGGGTGAATTAGCTGGAGAATACAAGATCAGAAGTAGGGTGGAGGGGGATTTGGGGTGTATTAGCTGGAGAATACAAGTTCAGAAATAGGGTGGAGGGGGATTTGGGGTGTATTAGCTGGAGAATACAAGTTCAGAAGTAGGGTGGAGGGGGATGTGGGGTGAATTAGCTGGAGAATACAAGATCAGAAATAGGGTGGAGGGGGATTTGGGGTGTATTAGCTGGAGAATACAAGTTCAGAAGTAGGGTGGAGGGGGATTTGGGGTGAATTAGCTGGAGAATACAAGATCAGAAGTAGGGTGGAGGGGGATTTGGGGTGAATTCTCGCGAGAGATCTCGCGAGATCTTGGAGACGGCGGCAGGGATTTTCGAAGCTCCACACGGTCTCCACGTTTTTCGAAGTTAAGTCTGTTCACAATTGTATTTTGTCGAAACTGTATTTATCTTTCGGTGTGTGAAGTTATTGTGTGCAACTTTGGTTGTTTCTCGGTGTTTATCTTTCATAAATTGATCGTCTGTTTGCCGTGTCGTGTCTTGAGGCCTTGTACAGTGTGCACTGTACAACCTTGAGGCTTTGTTTTTCTCTCAGTGGTCCGTCGTTTGTGATCCAATAACTTTCGTTCTCTGTATTCCCAGGCTTTTCACCCATAGCCTACTTCCTTGTGTAAATCTCAACTCAAAAAAAAAAAAAAAAAAAAAAAAAAAAAAATTTCCTTCTCTGTTCTCATTCGTTTATTCATTCTTATTCGTTGTTTCGTTCTTCGACCACGTGTTTCTCCCCCATTTCCCCAGATAGTTTTCACTCATTAACCTTCAATGTTTACACTTTCCCCTCAAGTTATGTATTCCGTCATATTTTATAACACCTTTTTCTTCTTCTTCTTTAAAAGGCTGCTTTCGACTTGCTCACCAAATCAATTCATCCCAAAAAAAATATCCATCTCCTATAGTGCCTTTTATCTACATTCCCTAAACTCTCCTGCACTCCATCCTCCATCCAGCGTCCTTAAACGTATTTTTAACTCGAAGGTCACAAGAAACTCATTTTGCAATAAATGTTCGTTTCCCATAAATCGTACACTTTCAAAAATCCAATCTCACCCCTCCCCTCCAAATCTTCCCCATCACCCCTCCCCTCCAAATCTTCCCCATCACCCATCCCTTTCAAATCTCCCCCCTTGCCCCCTCCCTCCTAAACTACCCCCTCACCCCTCCCCGCCAAGACGCCCCCTCGCCCCTCCCCTCCTAGACTCCTGCCTCACCCCTCCCCTCCAAATCTCCCCCATATCCCATCCCTTTCAAATCCCTCCCCTTGTCCCTTCCCTCCCAAACTCCCCCCTCACCCCTCCCCTTCAAATCTCCCCACCCTCATTGCTTCTCAATTTCCCCCCGCTCACTCCCCCTCCTCAAAGCGTCCTCCCCGCTTCTTCCCCCTTCAAACTCTCACCTCCATCTCCCCCAACCTTCTGCCTCGCTCTTCCCCCTCCTCAAATAACACCTCATTGTGGCTCACCCAATCACCATCAAACCTTTTGTCCGCCCCATCCTTCCCTTTCTCCGAGCTATTCTGAAATCTCTGACACACCTTCAACAGCTCTCCCTACCTCTTCCACCTCTTCCACATCTTACCCTACCCCTCCTCCCCCCTGTTCTGTATCTGATGCTCCCCCTTCCTCTTCATTAACGGTATGGACCTCAAACATCCGGGGCCTTCGTTCAAACTTAACTGATCTCTCCATACAGGTTGCTTCTGTCAAACCAGACGTGATCTGCTTAACAGAAACTTTCCTCCTTTATGATGTCTCTGATTCCATAGTATCTCTCCCGGGCTACTCCCTCCTCCGGTATGATAGACCTGAGCCTCGTCCTGGAGGCGGGGTTGCTATCTTTATCAAAAACTCTCTTCCTCACTCGCCCTGCACTGCACTCTCTCCACCTCACCCCCAGGAATACCTCTGGCTACGGCTTCCCCTTCGCTCCCACCTCTTGTTCATATGTGTGTTGTACCGTCCACCAAACAGTGATGACTCCATCTACATCTCGCTGTCTGATGATATGGACCAACTTCTATCTACTCATCCCAACTCTCTCTTCCTCATATGTGGTGATTTCAACTGTCATCATGCCAGTTGGCTGGGTGTGGGTACCTCTCTCACCAGCCATGGCTCCTCAGCAAAGGACTTCTGCGACTCACTGGGACTGACACAATCTGTCAATTTCCCGACCCGGATCTCAGTCAACGGAGCATCTTCTCTTCTGGACTTGGTTATGACTAACTTCCCTGAAAATGTCTGCTGCTCTTCTTCTGCTCCGATCGGATCATCTGATCATGTCCTTGTTAAAGTGGACATCTCTCTGACCATCCTCAGGGAGCCTGCTCAGCGTCGACGAGTCTGGCATTTCACTCAGGCCAACTGGCACGGTCTTCAAGCAGCCATCAATCATCTGGACTGGTCTCCCATCTCTACCACCTCTGACATCAACTCATCCTGGGAATTCTTCCAAAGTAAATTGCTCTCTCTCATGCACAGATTTATCCCATCTCGTCTTCAGTTGTCATACCCTTCCTCCCGTCCATGGTACACGGAATCTTGTGGTGAGGCTGTTGCCCAGAAACAACTTGCCTTCGTCTCCTGGAAAGCAAATCCAACGGAAGGAAATCTCATTTCCTTTCACAAAGCCCGAAACAAGTGTGTGTCCACCCTCAGGAGAGCCAGGAAACAATATCTCTCCGTTCTCAAGACCGAACTCTCTTATCTGTCTCCCTCTTCCAAATCCTGGTGGCGTCTGGTCAAATCTGTTTCTGGTGTCTGTTCCCCCTCCATCCCCTCCCTTACCTCAAACGGCTACACAGCTGACTCCGCACGTGAAAAAGCTGAATGCCTCAACTCTGTGTTTGCCTCTAAATCTTGTGTCCCAAACCCATCCCTCTCTGTACCCACCATACCCAGTCGTACCCTGCTGCTCCTGGACTCCGTGTCCTTTCCTCCTGACAAGGTGGAAAAGTTTCTGTCAACCCTCGACTCTGATTCTGCAACTGGACCCGACGGCATCAGCCCACGGGTCCTAAAATCCTGCTCTGCTGCTCTATCTCACCCTCTCTCTGTTCTCTTCACCCTCTCTTTTGCTCAAGGTCAACTGCCATCTGCTTGGAAATCAGCCAACATCACCGCTTTGCACAAAAAAGGTGCAAAAACAGATCCTAGCAACTACAGACCAATCAGCCTTCTCCCAATTATCAGCAAAGTCATGGAATCCATCATTGCTTCTGATATGAAATCTTTCCTCTTCTCCAATGGCTTGATCTCTGATCATCAATTTGGTTTCAGACCAGGTCACTCTACTCTGGACATGCTGCTTCTGCTGTCTCAACAATGGATGGAGGTCCTCAATGCCAAACAGGAAATTAGAGCTGTCTCCCTCGACATATCACGTGCCTTCGACACGGTCTGGCACCCCGCTCTGCTCACCAAACTCTCCTCCTTTGGTATCCATGGAAATCTCCACGCATGGCTGGCGGACTTCCTCTCTAGTCGTCGTCAACGTGTGGCCCTGAATGGGTTTCTCTCATCTCCTCTTCCTGTTCAGGCTGGAGTTCCCCAAGGCAGTGTTCTGGGCCCCGTGCTTTTTCTGGTCTTCATCAATGATCTCTCTGACTCTCTCTCGAAAATCCTCTCTATCTCTTTGCTGATGACTCCACTCTCTGCCGCTCCATTCCTCTTCCCTCAGATCGGCAGTCTGCTGCCTCCTCACTCTCTGAAGACCTGGACAAAATCACAGACTGGTCAAACAAGTGGAACATGTCTTTCAATCCTGACAAATCTCACACTCTTACTATGTCTCTCCGAAAAGATCGACTGGACAACCCTCCCATCTACTTTCTCAACAATCCTCTCCAAGAAGTTCTGTCGCTCAAGATTTTGGGTCTCACTATCTGCCATGATCTTTCTTGGGAAAACCACATTTCCAAGCTGGCCTCCAAAGCCAGTCGCCGACTGGGCATCCTCCGTCGTGCGAAGTCCTTCCTCGGCACACCTGAGCTCCTCACCACATACAAGGCTTTCATCCGCAGCTCAATGGAATACTGTTCTCCCCTATGGGCCGGTGCTCCTGCCTCACACCTAGCTCGGCTTCACGCTGTTGAAACCAAAGCTTTCAGAATTATTGGAATCTCCCGCGATGAAGCTATCTCTGAGGGCCTTTCACTCACTCACCGCAGGCAGGTAGGTGGTCTTTCTGTCTTCTACCGACTCCTCTCCGGCCTTGCACCCCCAGCTCTCTCTGTGCTCTGTCCCCCAAATATTCCTACAGGTCGCACAAGATCTGCCAGCAACCCTCTGATGGTTAAACTGCCGAAATCTCGGCTCTCCGCTCACCTTCACTCTTTCATTCCTCTTTTCTCCCGCCTCTGGAACAAACTCCCTCACTCCCTTCAATCCCACTCCTCCCTCCAGGTCTTTAAAACAGCTGTTCACCACCATCTCTTATCTTCCCCCATCCAAAACCTTGATCTTTTCTACCCCCGCTAATTCACCCCAGATCCACCTTGTTTGAAATTCCAACTTCTTTCCTGGAAGTCCTGGCAGTGTCCATATGTTTTATACCTCTCCCACTGCCCCCTTCCCACGCCCCCCCCCCCCCCCCAAAGCCCTCGCCCTCTCTCAGATCTCTCGATGTCTCCATGTCTCTCGGTCCCTGCTCTCAAATGTTGTGTTTGTGTCCTTCCCCCTCTCTCCCCATCTTGTCTACCGCTCCCTATGTTATATGTTTTATGTGTCGGTTTGTCTTTCTGTGTGATTGATGTTCGCTCTTTCACGAGCCTCGATCTTGTATACAAAAAAAAAAAAAAAAAAAAAAAAAATTAGCTGGAGAATACAAGATCAGAAGTAGGGTGGAGGGGGATTTGGGGTGTATTAACGGGAGAATACAAGATCAGAAATAGGGTGGAGGGGGATTTGGGGTGTATTAGCTGGAGAATACAAGATCAGAAGTAGGGTGGAGGGGGATTTGGGGTGAATTAGCTGGAGAATACAAGATCAGAAATAGGGTGGAGGGGGATTTGGGGTGTATTAGCTGGAGAATACAAGATCAGAAGTAGGGTGGAGGGGGATTTGGGGTGTATTAGCTGGAGAATACAAGATCAGAAGTAGGGTGGAGGGGGATTTGGGGTGAATTAGCTGGAGAATACAAGATCAGAAGTAGGGTGGAGGGGGATTTGGGGTGAATTAGCTGGAGAATACAAGATCAGAATTAGGGTGGAGGGGGATTTGGGGTGTATTAACGGGAGAATACAAGATCAGAAGTAGGGTGGAGGGGGATTTGGGGTGAATTAGCTGGAGAATACAAGATCAGAAGTAGGGTGGAGGGGGATTTGGGGTGTATTAACGGGAGAATACAAGATCAGAAGTAGGGTGGAGGGGGATTTGGGATGTATTAGCTGGAGAATACAAGATCAGAAATAGGGTGGAGGGGGATTTGGGGTGTATTAACGGGAGAATACAAGATCAGAAATAGGGTGGAGGGGGATTTGGGGTGTATTAGCTGGAGAATACAAGATCAGAAGTAGGGTGGAGGGGGATTTGGGGTGAATTAGCTGGAGAATACAAGATCAGAAATAGGGTGGAGGGGGATTTGGGGTGTATTAGCTGGAGAATACAAGATCAGAAGTAGGGTGGAGGGGGATTTGGGGTGTATTAGCTGGAGAATACAAGATCAGAAGTAGGGTGGAGGGGGATTTGGGGTGAATTAGCTGGAGAATACAAGATCAGAAGTAGGGTGGAGGGGGATTTGGGGTGAATTAGCTGGAGAATACAAGATCAGAAATAGGGTGGAGGGGGATTTGGGGTGAATTAGCTGGAGAATACAAGATCAGAATTAGGGTGGAGGGGGATTTGGGGTGTATTAACGGGAGAATACAAGATCAGAAGTAGGGTGGAGGGGGATTTGGGGTGAATTAGCTGGAGAATACAAGATCAGAAGTAGGGTGGAGGGGGATTTGGGGTGTATTAACGGGAGAATACAAGATCAGAAGTAGGGTGGAGGGGGATTTGGGGTGTATTAACGGGAGAATACAAGATCAGAAATAGGGTGGAGGGGGATTTGGGGTGTATTAGCTGGAGAATACAAGATCAGAAGTAGGGTGGAGGGGGATTTGGGGTGTATTAACGGGAGTATAAAAGATCAGAAGTAGGGTGGAGGGGGATTTGGGGTGTATTAACGGGAGAATACAAGATCAGAAGTAGGGTGGAGGGGGATTTGGGGTGTATTAACTGGAGAATACAAGATCAGAAATAGGGTGGAGGGGGATTTGGGGTGTATTAACGGGAGAATACAAGATCAGAAGTAGGGTGGAGGGGGATTTGGGGTGTATTAGCTGGAGAATACAAGATCAGAAATAGGGTGGAGGGGGATTTGGGGTGTATTAACGGGAGAATACAAGATCAGAAGTAGGGTGGAGGGGGATTTGGGGTGTATTAGCTGGAGAATACAAGATCAGAAGTAGGGTGGAGGGGGATTTGGGGTGAATTAGCTGGAGAATACAAGATCAGAAATAGGGTGGAGGGGGATTTGGGGTGTATTAACGGGAGAATACAAGATCAGAAGTAGGGTGGAGGGGGATTTGGGGTGTATTAGCTGGAGAATACAAGATCAGAAATAGGGTGGAGGGGGATTTGGGGTGTATTAACGGGAGAATACAAGATCAGAAGTAGGGTGGAGGGGGATTTGGGGTGAATTAGCTGGAGAATACAAGATCAGAAATAGGGTGGAGGGGGATTTGGGGTGTATTAACGGGAGAATACAAGATCAGAAGTAGGGTGGAGGGGGATTTGGGGTGAATTAGCTGGAGAATACAAGATCAGAAATAGGGTGGAGGGGGATTTGGGGTGTATTAACGGGAGAATACAAGATCAGAAGTAGGGTGGAGGGGGATTTGGGGTGTATTAACGGGAGAATACAAGATCAGAAATAGGGTGGAGGGGGATTTGGGGTGTATTAGCTGGAGAATACAAGATCAGAAGTAGGGTGGAGGGGGATTTGGGGTGAATTAGCTGGAGAATACAAGATCAGAAGTAGGGTGGAGGGGGATTTGGGGTGAATTATCTGGAGAATACAAGTTCAGAAGTAGGGTGGAGGGGGATTTGGGGTGTATTAACGGGAGAATACAAGTTCAGAAGTAGGGTGGAGGGGGATTTGGGGTGAATTAGCTGGAGAATACAAGATCAGAAGTAGGGTGGAGGGGGATTTGGGGTGAATTAGCTGGAGAATACAAGTTCAGAAGTAGGGTGGAGGGGGATTTGGGGTGAATTAGCTGGAGAATACAAGATCAGAAGTAGGGTGGAGGGGGATTTGGGGTGAATTAGCTGGAGAATACAAGATCAGAAGTAGGGTGGAGGGGGATTTGGGGTGTATTAGCTGGAGAATACAAGATCAGAAGTAGGGTGGAGGGGGATTTGGGGTGAATTAGCTGGAGAATACAAGTTCAGAAGTAGGGTGGAGGGGGATTTGGGGTGAATTAGCTGGAGAATACAAGATCAGAAGTAGGGTGGAGGGGGATTTGGGGTGAATTAGCTGGAGAATACAAGATCAGAAATAGGGTGGAGGGGGATTTAGGGTGAATTAGCTGGAGAATACAAGATCAGAAGTAGGGTGGAGGGGGATTTGGGGTGTATTAACGGGAGAATACAAGATCAGAAGTAGGGTGGAGGGGGATTTGGGGTGTATTAGCTGGAGAATACAAGATCAGAAATAGGGTGGAGGGGGATTTGGGGTGTATTAACGGGAGAATACAAGATCAGAAGTAGGGTGGAGGGGGATTTGGGGTGTATTAACGGGAGAATACAAGATCAGAAATAGGGTGGAGGGGGATTTGGGGTGTATTAACGGGAGAATACAAGATCAGAAGTAGGGTGGAGGGGGATTTGGGGTGAATTAGCTGGAGAATACAAGATCAGAAGTAGGGTGGAGGGGGATTTGGGGTGTATTAACGGGAGAATACAAGATCAGAAGTAGGGTGGAGGGGGATTTGGGGTGTATTAGCTGGAGAATACAAGATCAGAAGTAGGGTGGAGGGGGATTTGGGGTGTATTAACGGGAGAATACAAGATCAGAAATAGGGTGGAGGGGGATTTGGGGTGTATTAACGGGAGAATACAAGATCAGAAGTAGGGTGGAGGGGGATTTGGGGTATATTAGCTGGAGAATACAAGATCAGAAGTAGGGTGGAGGGGGATTTGGGGTGTATTAACGGGAGTATAAAAGATCAGAAGTAGGGTGGAGGGGGATTTGGGGTGTATTAACGGGAGAATACAAGATCAGAAATAGGGTGGAGGGGGATTTGGGGTGTATTAACGGGAGAATACAAGATCAGAAGTAGGGTGGAGGGGGATTTGGGGTGTATTAGCTGGAGAATACAAGATCAGAAGTAGGGTGGAGGGGGATTTGGGGTGTATTAACGGGAGTATAAAAGATCAGAAGTAGGGTGGAGGGGGATTTGGGGTGAATTAGCTGGAGAATACAAGATCAGAAGTAGGGTGGAGGGGGATTTGGGGTGAATTAGCTGGAGAATACAAGTTCAGAAGTAGGGTGGAGGGGGATTTGGGGTGTATTAACGGGAGAATACAAGTTCAGAAGTAGGGTGGAGGGGGATTTGGGGTGAATTAGCTGGAGAATACAAGATCAGAAGTAGGGTGGAGGGGGATTTGGGGTGTATTAACGGGAGAATACAAGATCAGAAGTAGGGTGGAGGGGGATTTGGGGTGTATTAGCTGGAGAATACAAGATCAGAAGTAGAGTGGAGGGGGATTTGGGGTGTATTAGCTGGAGAATACAAGATCAGAAGTAGGGTGGAGGGGGATTTGGGGTGTATTAGCTGGAGAATACAAGATCAGAAGTAGGGTGGAGGGGGATTTGGGGTGTATTAGCTGGAGAATACAAGATCAGAAGTAGGGTGGAGGGGGATTTGGGGTGTATTAGCTGGAGAATACAAGATCAGAAGTAGGGTGGAGGGGGATTTGGGGTGTATTAGCTGGAGAATACAAGATCAGAAGTAGGGTGGAGGGGGATTTGGGGTGTATTAGCTGGAGAATACAAGATCAGAAGTAGGGTGGAGGGGGATTTGGGGTGAATTAGCTGGAGAATACAAGATCAGAAGTAGGGTGGAGGGGGATTTGGGGTGTATTAGCTGGAGAATACAAGATCAGAAGTAGGGTGGAGGGGGATTTGGGGTGTATTAGCTGGAGAATACAAGATCAGAAGTAGGGTGGAGGGGGATTTGGGGTGTATTAGCTGGAGAATACAAGATCAGAAGTAGGGTGGAGGGGGATTTGGGGGGTATTAACGGGAGAATACAAGATCAGAAGTAGGGTGGAGGGGGATTTGGGGTGTATTAGCTGGAGAATACAAGATCAGAAGTAGGGTGGAGGGGGATTTGGGGTGAATTAGCTGGAGAATACAAGATCAGAAGTAGGGTGGAGGGGGATTTGGGGTGAATTAGCTGGAGAATACAAGATCAGAAATAGGGTGGAGGGGGATTTGGGGTGAATTAACTGGAGAATACAAGATCAGAAGTAGGGTGGAGGGGGATTTGGGGTGAATTAGCTGGAGAATACAAGATCAGAAGTAGGGTGGAGGGGGATTTGGGGTGAATTAGCTGGAGAATACAAGATTAGAAATAGGGTGGAGGGGGATTTGGGGTGAATTAGCTGGAGAATACAAGATCAGAAGTAGGGTGGAGGGGGATTTGGGGTGAATTAGCTGGAGAATACAAGATCAGAAGTAGGGTGGAGGGGGATTTGGGGTGAATTAGCTGGAGAATACAAGATCAGAAGTAGGGTGGAGGGGGATTTGGGGTGAATTAGCTGGAGAATACAAGATCAGAAGTAGGGTGGAGGGGGATTTGGGGTGAATTAGCTGGAGAATACAAGATCAGAAGTAGGGTGGAGGGGGATTTGGGGTGAATTAGCTGGAGAATACAAGATCAGAAGTAGGGTGGAGGGGGATTTGGGGTGAATTAGCTGGAGAATACAAGATCAGAAATAGGGTGGAGGGGGATTTAGGGTGAATTAGCTGGAGAATACAAGATCAGAAGTAGGGTGGAGGGGGATTTGGGCTGTATTAACGGGAGAATACAAGATCAGAAGTAGGGTGGAGGGGGATTTGGGGTGTATTAGCTGGAGAATACAAGATCAGAAATAGGGTGGAGGGGGATTTGGGGTGTATTAACGGGAGAATACAAGATCAGAAGTAGGGTGGAGGGGGATTTGGGGTGTATTAACGGGAGAATACAAGATCAGAAATAGGGTGGAGGGGGATTTGGGGTGAATTAGCTGGAGAATACAAGATCAGAAATAGGGTTGAGGGGGATTTGGGGTGAATTAGCTGGAGAATACAAGATCAGAAGTAGGGTGGAGGGGGATTTGGGGTGTATTAACGGGAGAATACAAGATCAGAAATAGGGTGGAGGGGGATTTGGGGTGTATTAGCTGGAGAATACAAGATCAGAAATAGGGTGGAGGGGGATTTGGGGTGTATTAGCTGGAGAATACAAGTTCAGAAGTAGGGTGGAGGGGGATTTGGGGTGAATTAGCTGGAGAATACAAGTTCAGAAGTAGGGTGGAGGGGGATTTGGGGTGAATTAGCTGGAGAATACAAGATCAGAAGTAGGGTGGAGGGGGATTTGGGGTGAATTAGCTGGAGAATACAAGATCAGAAGTAGGGTGGAGGGGGATTTGGGGTGAATTAGCTGGAGAATACAAGATCAGAAGTAGGGTGGAGGGGGATTTGGGGTGTATTAGCTGGAGAATACAAGATCAGAAGTAGGGTGGAGGGGGATTTGGGGTGAATTAGCTGGAGAATACAACATCAGAAGTAGGGTGGAGGGGGATTTGGGGTGAATTAGCTGGAGAATACAAGATCAGAAATAGGGTGGAGGGGGATTTGGGGTGTATTAGCTGGAGAATACAAGATCAGAAGTAGGGTGGAGGGGGATTTGGGGTGTATTAGCTGGAGAATACAAGATCAGAAGTAGGGTGGAGGGGGATTTGGGGTGAATTAGCTGGAGAATACAAGATCAGAAATAGGGTGGAGGGGGATTTTGGGGTGTATTAGCTGGAGAATACAAGATCAGAAGTAGGGTGGAGGGGGATTTGGGGTGAATTAGCTGGAGAATACAAGATCAGAAGTAGGGTGGAGGGGGATTTGGGGTGTATTAGCTGGAGAATACAAGTTCAGAAATAGGGTGGAGGGGGATTTGGGGTGTATTAGCTGGAGAATACAAGTTCAGAAGTAGGGTGGAGGAGGATTTGGGGTGAATTAGCTGGAGAATACAAGATCAGAAATAGGGTGGAGGGGGATTTGGGGTGTATTAGCTGGAGAATACAAGTTCAGAAGTAGGGTGGACGGGGATTTGGGGTGAATTAGCTGGAGAATACAAGATCAGAAGTAGGGTGGAGGGGGATTTGGGGTGAATTAGCTGGAGAATACAAGATCAGAAGTAGGGTGGAGGGGGATTTGGGGTGTATTAACGGGAGAATACAAGATCAGAAATAGGGTGGAGGGGGATTTGGGGTGTATTAGCTGGAGAATACAAGATCAGAAGTAGGGTGGAGGGGGATTTGGGGTGAATTAGCTGGAGAATACAAGATCAGAAATAGGGTGGAGGGGGATTTGGGGTGTATTAGCTGGAGAATACAAGATCAGAAGTAGGGTGGAGGGGGATTTGGGGTGTATTAGCTGGAGAATGCAAGATCAGAAGTAGGGTGGAGGGGGATTTGGGGTGAATTAGCTGGAGAATACAAGATCAGAAGTAGGGTGGAGGGGGATTTGTGGTGAATTAGCTGGAGAATACAAGATCAGAAGTAGGGTGGAGGGGGATTTGGGGTGAATTAGCTGGAGAATACAAGATCAGAATTAGGGTGGAGGGGGATTTGGGGTGTATTAACGGGAGAATACAAGATCAGAAGTAGGGTGGAGGGGGATTTGGGGTGAATTAGCTGGAGAATACAAGATCAGAAGTAGGGTGGAGGGGGATTTGGGGTGTATTAACGGGAGAATACAAGATCAGAAGTAGGGTGGAGGGGGATTTGGGGTGTATTAGCTGGAGAATGCAAGATCAGAAGTAGGGTGGAGGGGGATTTGGGGTGTATTAGCTGGAGAATACAAGATCAGAAGTAGGGTGGAGGGGGATTTGGGGTGTATTAGCTGGAGAATACAAGATCAGAAGTAGGGTGGAGGGGGATTTGGGGTGTATTAGCTGGAGAATACAAGTTCAGAAGTAGGGTGGAGGGGGATTTGGGGTGAATTAGCTGGAGAATACAAGATCAGAAGTAGGGTGGAGGGGGATTTGGGGTGTATTAGCTGGAGAATACAAGATCAGAAATAGGGTGGAGGGGGATTTGGGGTGAATTAGCTGGAGAATACAAGATCAGAAATAGGGTGGAGGGGGATTTGGGGTGAATTAGCTGGAGAATACAAGATCAGAAATAGGGTGGAGGGGGATTTGGGGTGTATTAACGGGAGAATACAAGATCAGAAGTAGGGTGGAGGGGGATTTGGGGTGAATTAGCTGGAGAATACAAGATCAGAAATAGGGTGGAGGGGGATTTGGGGTGTATTAGCTGGAGAATACAAGATCAGAAGTAGGGTGGAGGGGGATTTAGGGTGTATTAGCTGGAGAATACAAGATCAGAAATAGGGTGGAGGGGGATTTGGGGTGAATTAGCTGGAGAATACAAGATCAGAAATAGGGTGGAGGGGGATTTGGGGTGTATTAGCTGGAGAATACAAGATCAGAAGTAGGGTGGAGGGGGATTTGGGGTGAATTAGCTGGAGAATACAAGATCAGAAATAGGGTGGAGGGGGATTTGGGGTGAATTAGCTGGAGAATACAAGATCAGAAATAGGGTGGAGGGGGATTTGGGGTGAATTAGCTGGAGAATACAAGATCAGAAATAGGGTGGAGGGGGATTTGGGGTGAATTAGCTGGAGAATACAAGATCAGAAATAGGGTGGAGGGGGATTTGGGGTGTATTCGCTGGAGAATACAAGATCAGAAGTAGGGTGGAGGGGGATTTGGGGTGAATTAGCTGGAGAATACAAGATCAGAAATAGGGTGGAGGGGGATTTGGGGTGAATTAGCTGGAGAATACAAGATCAGAAGTAGGGTGGAGGGGGATTTGGGGTGAATTAGCTGGAGAATACAAGATCAGAAGTAGGGTGGAGGGGGATTTGGGGTGTATTAACGGGAGAATACAAGATCAGAAGTAGGGTGGAGGGGGATTTGGGGTGAATTAGCTGGAGAATACAAGATCAGAAGTAGGGTGGAGGGGGATTTGGGGTGTATTAACGGGAGAATACAAGATCAGAAGTAGGGTGGAGGGGGATTTAGGGTGAATTAGCTGGAGTATAAAAGATCAGAAGTAGGGTGGAGGGGGATTTGGGGTGTATTAACGGGAGAATACAAGATCAGAAGTAGGGTGGAGGGGGATTTGGGGTGTATTAGCTGGAGAATACAAGATCAGAAGTAGGGTGGAGGGGGATTTGGGGTGTATTAACGGGAGAATACAAGATCAGAAGTAGAGTGGAGGGGGATTTGGGGTGTATTAGCTGGAGAATACAAGATCAGAAGTAGGGTGGAGGGGGATTTGGGGTGTATTAGCTGGAGAATACAAGATCAGAAGTAGGGTGGAGGGGGATTTGGGGTGTATTAGCTGGAGAATACAAGATCAGAAGTAGGGTGGAGGGGGATTTGGGGTGTATTAACGGGAGAATACAAGATCAGAAGTAGAGTGGAGGGGGATTTGGGGTGTATTAGCTGGAGAATACAAGATCAGAAGTAGGGTGGAGGGGGATTTGGGGTGTATTAGCTGGAGAATACAAGATCAGAAGTAGGGTGGAGGGGGATTTGGGGTGAATTAGCGGGAGAATACAAGATCAGAAGTAGGGTGGAGGGGGATTTGGGGTGAATTAGCGGGAGAATACAAGATCAGAAGTAGGGTGGAGGGGGATTTGGGGTGTATTAGCTGGAGAATACAAGATCAGAAGTAGGGTGGAGGGGGATTTGGGGTGTATTAACGGGAGAATACAAGATCAGAAGTAGAGTGGAGGGGGATTTGGGGTGTATTAGCTGGAGAATACAAGATCAGAAGTAGGGTGGAGGGGGATTTGGGGTGTATTAGCTGGAGAATACAAGATCAGAAGTAGGGTGGAGGGGGATTTAGGGTGAATTAGCGGGAGAATACAAGATCAGAAGTAGGGTGGAGGGGGATTTGGGGTGAATTAGCGGGAGAATACAAGATCAGAAGTAGGGTGGAGGGGGATTTGGGGTGTATTAACGGGAGAATACAAGATCAGAAGTAGGGTGGAGGGGGATTTGGGGTGAATTAGCTGGAGAATACAAGATCAGAAGTAGGGTGGAGGGGGATTTGGGGTGAATTAGCTGGAGAATACAAGATCAGAAATAGGGTGGAGGGGGATTTAGGGTGAATTAGCTGGAGAATACAAGATCAGAAGTAGGGTGGAGGGGGATTTGGGGTGTATTAACGGGAGAATACAAGATCAGAAGTAGGGTGGAGGGGGATTTGGGGTGAATTAGCTGGAGAATACAAGATCAGAAATAGGGTGGAGGGGGATTTGGGGTGAAATAGCTGGAAAATACAAGATCAGAAATAGGGTGGAGGGGGATTTGGGGTGTATTAGCTGGAGAATACAAGATCAGAAGTAGGGTGGAGGGGGATTTGGGGTGTATTAGCTGGAGAATACAAGATCAGAAGTAGGGTGGAGGGGGATTTGGGGTGTATTAGCTGGAGAATACAAGATCAGAAGTAGGGTGTCGGGGGATTTGGGGTGTATTAGCTGGAGAATACAAGATCAGAAGTAGGGTGGAGGGGGATTTGGGGTGTATTAGCTGGAGAATACAAGATCAGAAGTAGGGTGGAGGGGGATTTGGGGTGTATTAGCTGGAGAATACAAGATCAGAAGTAGGGTGGAGGGGGATTTGGGGTGTATTAGCTGGAGAATACAAGATCAGAAGTAGGGTGGAGGGGGATTTGGGGTGTATTAGCTGGAGAATACAAGATCAGAAGTAGGGTGGAGGGGGATTTGGGGTGTATTAGCTGGAGAATACAAGATCAGAAGTAGGGTGGAGGGGGATTTGGGGTGTATTAGCTGGAGAATACAAGATCAGAAGTAGGGTGGAGGGGGATTTGGGGTGTATTAGCTGGAGAATACAAGATCAGAAGTAGGGTGGAGGGGGATTTGGGGTGTATTAGCTGGAGAATACAAGATCAGAAGTAGGGTGGAGGGGGATTTGGGGTGTATTAGCTGGAGAATACAAGATCAGAAGTAGGGTGGAGGGGGATTTGGGGTGTATTAGCTGGAGAATACAAGATCAGAAGTAGGGTGGAGGGGGATTTGGGGTGTATTAACGGGAGAATACAAGATCAGAAGTAGGGTGGAGGGGGATTTGGGGTGAATTAGCTGGAGAATACAAGATCAGAAGTAGGGTGGAGGGGTATTTGGGGTGTATTAGCTGGAGAATACAAGATCAGAAGTAGGGTGGAGGGGGATTTGGGGTGTATTAACGGGAGAATACAAGATCAGAAGTAGGGTGGAGGGGGATTTGGGGTGAATTAGCTGGAGAATACAAGTTCAGAAGTAGGGTGGAGGGGGATTTGGGGTGAATTAGCTGGAGAATACAAGTTCAGAAGTAGGGTGGAGGGGGATTTGGGGTGAATTAGCTGGAGAATACAAGATCAGAAGTAGGGTGGAGGGGGATTTGGGGTGAATTAGCTGGAGAATACAAGTTCAGAAGTAGGGTGGAGGGGGATTTGGGGTGAATTAGCTGGAGAATACAAGTTCAGAAGTAGGGTGGAGGGGGATTTGGGGTGAATTAGCTGGAGAATACAAGATCAGAAGTAGGGTGGAGGGGGATTTGGGGTGAATTAGCTGGAGAATACAAGATCAGAAATAGGGTGGAGGGGGATTTAGGGTGGCTGGAGAATACAAGATCAGAAGTAGGGTGGAGGGGGATTTGGGGTGAATTAGCTGGAGAATACAAGATCAGAAGTAGGGTGGAGGGGGATTTGGGGTGAATTAGCTGGAGAATACAAGATCAGAAATAGGGTGGAGGGGGATTTGGGGTGTATTAGCTGGAGAATACAAGATCAGAAGTAGGGTGGAGGGGGATTTGGGGTGAATTAGCTGGAGAATACAAGTTCAGAAGTAGGGTGGAGGGGGATTTGGGGTGAATTAGCTGGAGAATACAAGATCAGAAGTAGGGTGGAGGGGGATTTGGGGTGAATTAGCTGGAGAATACAAGATCAGAAATAGGGTGGAGGGGGATTTAGGGTGAATTAGCTGGAGAATACAAGATCAGAAGTAGGGTGGAGGGGGATTTGGGGTGTATTAACGGGAGAATACAAGATCAGAAGTAGGGTGGAGGGGGATTTGGGGTGAATTAGCTGGAGAATACAAGATCAGAAGTAGGGTGGAGGGGGATTTGGGGTGTATTAGCTGGAGAATACAAGATCAGAAATAGGGTGGAGGGGGATTTAGGGTGAATTAGCTGG
This sequence comes from Myxine glutinosa, assembly GCF_964187855.1. Taxonomy (NCBI): domain Eukaryota; kingdom Metazoa; phylum Chordata; class Myxini; order Myxiniformes; family Myxinidae; genus Myxine; species Myxine glutinosa. Next base: position 97,817,859 of record NC_136273.1, read on the forward strand.
AGAATACAAGATCAGAAATAGGGTGGAGGGGGATTTAGGGTGAATTAGCTGGAGAATACAAGATCAGAAGTAGGGTGGAGGGGGATTTGGGGTGTATTAACGGGAGAATACAAGATCAGAAATAGGGTGGAGGGGGATTTAGGGTGAATTAGCTGGAGAATACAAGATCAGAAGTAGGGTGGAGGGGGATTTGGGGTGTATTAACGGGAGAATACAAGATCAGAAATAGGGTGGAGGGGGATTTAGGGTGAATTAGCTGGAGAATACAAGATCAGAAGTAGGGTGGAGGGGGATTTGGGGTGTATTAACGGGAGAATACAAGATCAGAAGTAGGGTGGAGGGGGATTTGGGGTGAATTAGCTGGAGAATACAAGATCAGAAGTAGGGTGGAGGGGGATTTGGGGTGTATTAGCTGGAGAATACAAGATCAGAAATAGGGTGGAGGGGGATTTAGGGTGAATTAGCTGGAGAATACAAGATCAGAAGTAGGGTGGAGGGGGATTTGGGGTGTATTAACGGGAGAATACAAGATCAGAAATAGGGTGGAGGGGGATTTAGGGTGAATTAGCTGGAGAATACAAGATCAGAAGTAGGGTGGAGGGGGATTTAGGGTGAATTAGCTGGAGAATACAAGATCAGAAGTAGGGTGGAGGGGGATTTGGGGTGTATTAGCTGGAGAATACAAGATCAGAAGTAGGGTGGAGGGGGATTTGGGGTGTATTAGCTGGAGAATACAAGATCAGAAGTAGGGTGGAGGGGGATTTGGGGGGTATTAACGGGAGAATACAAGATCAGAAGTAGGGTGGAGGAGGATTTGGGGTGTATTAGCTGGAGAATACAAGATCAGAAGTAGGGTGGAGGGGGATTTGGGGTGAATTAGCTGGAGAATACAAGATCAGAAGTAGGGTGGAGGGGGATTTGGGGTGTATTAGCTGGAGAATACAAGATCAGAAGTAGGGTGGAGGGGGATTTGGGGTGTATTAGCTGGAGAATACAAGATCAGAAGTAGGGTGGAGGGGGATTTGGGGTGTATTAGCTGGAGAATACAAGATCAGAAGTAGGGTGGAGGGGGATTTGGGGGGTATTAACGGGAGAATACAAGATCAGAAGTAGGGTGGAGGGGGATTTGGGGTGTATTAGCTGGAGAATACAAGATCAGAAGTAGGGTGGAGGGGGATTTGGGGTGAATTAGCTGGAGAATACAAGATCAGAAGTAGGGTGGAGGGGGATTTGGGGTGAATTAGCTGGAGAATACAAGTTCAGAAATAGGGTGGAGGGGGATTTGGGGTGAATTAACTGGAGAATACAAGATCAGAAGTAGGGTGGAGGGGGATTTGGGGTGAATTAGCTGGAGAATACAAGATCAGAAGTAGGGTGGAGGGGGATTTGGGGTGAATTAGCTGGAGAATATAAGATTAGAAATAGGGTGGAGGGGGATTTGGGGTGAATTAGCTGGAGAATACAAGATCAGAAGTAGGGTGGAGGGGGATTTGGGGTGAATTAGCTGGAGAATACAAGATCAGAAGTAGGGTGGAGGGGGATTTGGGGTGTATTAGCTGGAGAATACAAGATCAGAAGTAGGGTGGAGGGGGATTTGGGGTGTATTAGCTGGAGAATACAAGATCAGAAGTAGGGTGGAGGGGGATTTGGGGTGTATTAGCTGGAGAATACAAGATCAGAAGTAGGGTGGAGGGGGATTTGGGGTGTATTAGCTGGAGAATACAAGATCAGAAGTAGGGTGGAGGGGGATTTGGGGTGTATTAGCTGGAGAATACAAGATCAGAAGTAGGGTGGAGGGGGATTTGGGGTGTATTAGCTGGAGAATACAAGATCAGAAGTAGGGTGGAGGGGGATTTGGGGTGTATTAGCTGGAGAATACAAGATCAGAAGTAGGGTGGAGGGGGATTTGGGGTGTATTAACGGGAGAATACAAGATCAGAAGTAGGGTGGAGGGGGATTTGGGGTGAATTAGCTGGAGAATACAAGATCAGAAGTAGGGTGGAGGGGTATTTGGGGTGTATTAGCTGGAGAATACAAGATCAGAAGTAGGGTGGAGGGGGATTTGGGGTGTATTAACGGGAGAATACAAGATCAGAAGTAGGGTGGAGGGGGATTTGGGGTGAATTAGCTGGAGAATACAAGTTCAGAAGTAGGGTGGAGGGGGATTTGGGGTGAATTAGCTGGAGAATACAAGATCAGAAGTAGGGTGGAGGGGGATTTGGGGTGAATTAGCTGGAGAATACAAGATCAGAAATAGGGTGGAGGGGGATTTAGGGTGAATTAGCTGGAGAATACAAGATCAGAAGTAGGGTGGAGGGGGATTTGGGGTGAATTAGCTGGAGAATACAAGTTCAGAAGTAGGGTGGAGGGGGATTTGGGGTGAATTAGCTGGAGAATACAAGATCAGAAATAGGGTGGAGGGGGATTTGGGGTGTATTAGCTGGAGAATACAAGATCAGAAGTAGGGTGGAGGGGGATTTGGGGTGAATTAGCTGGAGAATACAAGTTCAGAAGTAGGGTGGAGGGGGATTTGGGGTGAATTAGCTGGAGAATACAAGATCAGAAGTAGGGTGGAGGGGGATTTGGGGTGAATTAGCTGGAGAATACAAGATCAGAAATAGGGTGGAGGGGGATTTAGGGTGAATTAGCTGGAGAATACAAGATCAGAAGTAGGGTGGAGGGGGATTTGGGGTGTATTAGCTGGAGAATACAAGATCAGAAATAGGGTGGAGGGGGATTTGGGGTGTATTAACGGGAGAATACAAGATCAGAAGTAGGGTGGAGGGGGATTTGGGGTGAATTAGCTGGAGAATACAAGTTCAGAAGTAGGGTGGAGGGGGATTTGGGGTGAATTAGCTGGAGAATACAAGATCAGAAATAGGGTTGAGGGGGATTTGGGGTGTATTAGCTGGAGAATACAAGATCAGAAGTAGGGTGGAGGGGGATTTGGGGTGAATTAGCTGGAGAATACAAGTTCAGAAGTAGGGTGGAGGGGGATTTGGGGTGAATTAGCTGGAGAATACAAGATCAGAAGTAGGGTGGAGGGGGATTTGGGGTGAATTAGCTGGAGAATACAAGATCAGAAATAGGGTGGAGGGGGATTTAGGGTGAATTAGCTGGAGAATACAAGATCAGAAGTAGGGTGGAGGGGGATTTGGGGTGTATTAGCTGGAGAATACAAGATCAGAAATAGGGTGGAGGGGGATTTAGGGTGAATTAGCTGGAGAATACAAGATCAGAAGTAGGGTGGAGGGGGATTTGGGGTGTATTAGCTGGAGAATACAAGATCAGAAGTAGGGTGGAGGGGGATTTGGGGTGTATTAGCTGGAGAATACAAGATCAGAAGTAGGGTGGAGGGGGATTTGGGGTGTATTAACGGGAGAATACAAGATCAGAAATAGGGTGGAGGGGGATTTAGGGTGAATTAGCTGGAGTATAAAAGATCAGAAGTAGGGTGGAGGGGGATTTGGGGTGTATTAACGGGAGAATACAAGATCAGAAGTAGGGTGGAGGGGGATTTAGGGTGAATTAGCTGGAGTATAAAAGATCAGAAGTAGGGTGGAGGGGGATTTGGGGTGAATTAGCTGGAGTATAAAAGATCAGAAGTAGGGTGGAGGGGGATTTGGGGTGAATTAGCTGGAGTATAAAAGATCAGAAGTAGGGTGGAGGGGGATTTGGGGTGAATTAGCTGGAGTATAAAAGATCAGAAGTAGGGTGGAGGGGGATTTAGGGTGAATTAGCTGGAGTATAAAAGATCAGAAGTAGGGTGGAGGGGGATTTGGGGTGAATTAGCTGGAGAATACAAGATCAGAAGTAGGGTGGAGGGGGATTTGGGGTGTATTAACGGGAGAATACAAGATCAGAAGTAGAGTGGAGGGGGATTTGGGGTGTATTAGCTGGAGAATACAAGATCAGAAGTAGGGTGGAGGGGGATTTGGGGTGTATTAGCTGGAGAATACAAGATCAGAAGTAGGGTGGAGGGGGATTTGGGGTGTATTAACTGGAGAATACAAGATCAGAAATAGGGTGGAGGGGGATTTAGGGTGAATTAGCTGGAGTATAAAAGATCAGAAGTAGGGTGGAGGGGGATTTGGGGTGTATTAACGGGAGAATACAAGATCAGAAGTAGGGTGGAGGGGGATTTGGGGTGAATTAGCTGGAGAATACAAGATCAGAAGTAGGGTGGAGGGGGATTTAGGGTGAATTAGCTGGAGTATAAAAGATCAGAAGTAGGGTGGAGGGGGATTTGGGGTGTATTAACGGGAGAATACAAGATCAGAAGTAGGGTGGAGGGGGATTTGGGGTGAATTAGCTGGAGAATACAAGATCAGAAGTAGGGTGGAGGGGGATTTAGGGTGAATTAGCTGGAGTATAAAAGATCAGAAGTAGGGTGGAGGGGGATTTGGGGTGAATTAGCTGGAGTATAAAAGATCAGAAGTAGGGTGGAGGGGGATTTGGGGTGAATTAGCTGGAGTATAAAAGATCAGAAGTAGGGTGGAGGGGGATTTGGGGTGAATTAGCTGGAGTATAAAAGATCAGAAGTAGGGTGGAGGGGGATTTGGGGTGAATTAGCTGGAGTATAAAAGATCAGAAGTAGGGTGGAGGGGGATTTAGGGTGAATTAGCTGGAGTATAAAAGATCAGAAGTAGGGTGGAGGGGGATTTGGGGTGAATTAGCTGGAGAATACAAGATCAGAAGTAGGGTGGAGGGGGATTTGGGGTGTATTAACGGGAGAATACAAGATCAGAAGTAGAGTGGAGGGGGATTTGGGGTGTATTAGCTGGAGAATACAAGATCAGAAGTAGGGTGGAGGGGGATTTGGGGTGTATTAGCTGGAGAATACAAGATCAGAAGTAGGGTGGAGGGGGATTTGGGGTGTATTAGCTGGAGAATACAAGATCAGAAGTAGGGTGGAGGGGGATTTGGGGTGTATTAACGGGAGAATACAAGATCAGAAGTAGAGTGGAGGGGGATTTGGGGTGTATTAGCTGGAGAATACAAGATCAGAAGTAGGGTGGAGGGGGATTTGGGGTGTATTAGCTGGAGAATACAAGATCAGAAGTAGGGTGGAGGGGGATTTGGGGTGAATTAGCGGGAGAATACAAGATCAGAAATAGGGTGGAGGGGGATTTGGGGTGAATTAGCGGGAGAATACAAGATCAGAAGTAGGGTGGAGGGGGATTTGGGGTGTATTAGCTGGAGAATACAAGATCAGAAGTAGGGTGGAGGGGGATTTGGGGTGTATTAACGGGAGAATACAAGATCAGAAGTAGGGTGGAGGGGGATTTGGGGTGAATTAGCTGGAGAATACAAGATCAGAAGTAGGGTGGAGGGGGATTTGGGGTGTATTAACGGGAGAATACAAGATCAGAAGTAGGGTGGAGGGGGATTTGGGGTGAATTAGCTGGAGAATACAAGATCAGAAATAGGGTGGAGGGGGATTTAGGGTGAATTAGCTGGAGAATACAAGATCAGAAGTAGGGTGGAGGGGGATTTGGGGTGTATTAGCTGGAGAATACAAGATCAGAAGTAGGGTGGAGGGGGATTTGGGGTGTATTAGCTGGAGAATACAAGATCAGAAGTAGGGTGGAGGGGGATTTGGGGTGTATTAACGGGAGAATACAAGATCAGAAGTAGGGTGGAGGGGGATTTGGGGTGTATTAACGGGAGAATACAAGATCAGAAATAGGGTGGAGGGGGATTTGGGGTGTACTAACGGGAGAATACAAGATCAGAAATAGGGTGGAGGGGGATTTGGGGTGAATTAGCTGGAGAATACAAGATCAGAAATAGGGTGGAGGGGGATTTGGGGTGAATTAGCTGGAGAATACAAGATCAGAAATAGGGTTGAGGGGGATTTGGGGTGAATTAGCTGGAGAATACAAGATCAGAAGTAGGGTGGAGGGGGATTTGGGGTGTATTAACGGGAGAATACAAGATCAGAAATAGGGTGGAGGGGGATTTGGGGTGAATTAGCTGGAGAATACAAGATCAGAAATAGGGTGGAGGGGGATTTGGGGTGTATTAGCTGGAGAATACAAGTTCAGAAGTAGGGTGGAGGGGGATTTGGGGTGAATTAGCTGGAGAATACAAGATCAGAAGTAGGGTGGAGGGGGATTTGGGGTGAATTAGCTGGAGAATACAAGATCAGAAGTAGGGTGGAGGGGGATTTGGGGTGTATTAACGGGAGAATACAAGATCAGAAATAGGGTGGGGTGGGATTTGGGGTGAATTAGCTGGAGTATAAAAGATCACGGTTTTGGATGGGGTAAGATAAGAGATGGTGATGAACAGCTGTTGTGAAGACCTGGAGGGAGGAGTGGCATTGAAGAGAATGTGGAAGGTGATTCCACAGGTGGGGGAAAAAAAGGAACAAATGAGTGCTGGTGAGCAGTGAACCTGGATTCATGCAGTTTTACCAGAAGGGGGTGAAGGTTGACTATGTGAGCACTGCAGAAACCTTGTGGGGGTGGAAGGGGGACACGGAAAGAGCAAAGCCAGCTAAAGCTAATAGCATTTTAGGTTGTATTCATATGAAGATAAATAATAAATCAAGAGGTCGTGTTAACTCTGTACGGGAGTGCAGTGAGGTCACATCTGGAATATTGTGTACAGTTTTGGTTTCCGTATCTGTGGAAGGACATAGTTGTCATTGAGTAGGTTCAGCGTATATCGACTGCATTGATCCGAGGCTGAGCCACGATGGCAAAAAAAAATTCATTAAAATTAAAAAAACAAGAAAAACCAAGGAAAACTTTTCTTCGCCAAAATAAAAAATTCCTCATGGTTTTCTGGTTTCAGGAAAACTCTTCTTATTTTAAGAAAATATTTTCTTCACAAGAACATTATGTTTGGCAGTGCAGACAAAGCGATGAAGCGTAGCTGAAAGAGATAGGACTTTTTACATTAGAAAGAAGGTGATTACAAGGGGATCAGATAGAGGGTGTTGACAAAATATTGAAGGGTGTTGACAAAATATTGAAGGGTGTTGACAAAATATTGAAGGGTGTTGACAAAATTAATGGAGATTTTTTTTTCTGCAAAATTAACAATGACATGACCAACAGCCACAGACAATGACATGACCAACAGCCACAGACAATGACATGACCAACAGCCACAGACAATGACATGACCAACAGCCACAGACAATGACATGACCAACAGCCACAGACAATGACATGACCAACAGCCACAGACAATGACATGACCAGCAGCCACAGACAATGACATGACCAGCAGCCACAGACAATGACATGACCAACAGCCACAGACAATGACATGACCAACAGCCACAGACAATGACATGACCAACAGCCACAGACAATGACATGACCAACAGCCACAGACAATGACATGACCAACAGCCACAGACAATGACATGACCAACAGCCACAGACAATGACATGACCAGCAGCCACAGACAATGACATGACCAGCAGCCACAGACAATGACATGACCAGCAGCCACAGACAATGACATGACCAACAGCCACAGACAATGACATGACCAACAGCCACAGACAATGACATGACCAACAGCCACAGACAATGACATGACCAACAGCCACAGACAATGACATGACCAACAGCCACAGACAATGACATGACCAGCAGCCACAGACAATGACATGACCAACAGCCACAGACAATGACATGACCAACAGCCACAGACAATGACATGACCAACAGCCACAGAAAATGACATGACCAGCAGCCACAGACAATGACATGACCAACAGCCACAGACAATGACATGACCAGCACCCACAGACAATGACATGACCAACAGCCACAGACAATGACATGACCAGCAGCCACAGACAATGACATGACCAGCAGCCACAGACAATGACATGACCAGCAGCCACAGACAATGACATGACCAGCAGCCACAGACAATGACATGACCAACAGCCACAGACAATGACATGACCAACAGCCACAGACAATGACATGACCAACAGCCACAGACAATGACATAACCAGCAGCCACAGACAATGACATGACCAACAGCCACAGACAATGACATGACCAGCAGCCACAGACAATGACATGACCAGCAGCCACAGACAATGACATGACCAGCAGCCACAGACAATGACATGACCAACAGCCACAAATTTGAACCCCTGACCCCAATAAATTAAGTAAACAAGAACGACACTCTTCAACATCGTGACGTCGACCGACATTCCAACGCCCACATTATTACATCATTGGACATACTTGCACCAAGTTTGATTTAAATCTCTTCAGCTGTTCTCAAGTATCACAAGTTTTTATCTGACATGACCTCTGACCTTTGATGATAAAAATCTCATCAGTTCATCTTTCCATCATAATATATACTTGTACCAAGTTTGGTCAAAATCCCATCACTGGTTCACAAGTTGGCATCGTAACAGGTTTTTTTTTACCTGACGGGACATCTGACCTTTCACCTCTTAACCCAAAAATATAATCAGTTCATCTTTACATCATGATACATACCTGTACCAAATTTAATTGAGATCCCTTCAGGTGCTCTTCAGTCAGTTATCGCCTCTTATCGCCAATCTCGCACAAACGGACACATAAGACATAATAAGGGGAGCGGAAGACAAGATGGGGAGAGAGGGGAGCACACAAGCACAACAACAGTAGAGAACGAGGACGTCGGTAGATCTGTGGAAGGGGGAGGGCTGGGGAGGAGTACACGGTATAAAGCAAATGAACACTACTAGGAATTTCAGGAAAGAAGTTGGGGATTGAAAGAGGTGGATTTGGGGTGTTTTAATGGGGGTATAACAGATCAAGGTTTTGGATGGGGGGAAGATGGTAGTGAACAGCTGTTTTAAAGACCTGGAGCTGTTTAAATTTAAAAAACAGTTGTTTAAATTAATAGTAAATATCATCATTTTAAACTTACCCTGTGCATTGACCAGCACAGACATGACCTTCCCTTTGGTGTTAAAAAGCACTAAGGTTTGGGTATATCCCCCCTTCCCGCGCCTCCTCTCCCCAAGCCCTCTCCCTCCCACACATCTCCCTGCTCTCAAATGTTGTGTTTGTGTGCTTCCCCTTCTCCCCCCATCTTGTCTTCCGCTCCCTCTTTTTATATATTTTGTTTGTCTGGTTGATTTGTTTGTGAAGTAAATGTCAGCTCTTTCACGAGCCTCGATTCAGTATACAAAAAAAAAGAAAAAAAGAAGCCAGCCCATCTATGAACCTGTGGGCCTTGCACTGGTCCACGTCCTTGGGAGTTTACAGTACGGAGAGCAGGAAGCTACCATCTTTTTGGGCGAGGTCAGAAAGTTCTCCAACCCTTTAGTTGTGCAGAGGCACATCCCTTTCTCGCAGGTCTGTTTCCAAGTATTTTCAACTTCTTTTAGAAGCTTTGTGAGCTATTTTAAATAACGCTCCTTATCTTGCACACACATTATGCTTTATGCTGCCCCGAACACCGTCGTTTCTCAGGGTTTCTCCTGCACCGAGTATTCTGAAGCGGATGACGTCATTTTGAAAGTCGCATATTGTCAGGTACTATAATGTAAAACCCCATTGTACATCACTTCATCTTTCATTGTCCAAATTCCGTTTCAGATGGGCCTCAAAATGTGACAGTGACCCCGAAAATAGATCTGATCGAGGGTCAATCGACGCATTTGAACTGCCAGGTGGACAGCAACCCTCCGTCTAACATCATCTGGACCCGAGAAGGCAGAAACATGTCGGCTAACAGCCTTAAATACTCGGTCAACCGACTTCAGCTGACAATAACATCGGTGGGCCTCCATGATGCAGGCATGTACACCTGCGAAGCGACAAACATCTATGGGGAGGCAAATGGCACAGTGATGATCACTGTACAAGGTAAGTACAAAGTCTGAGAAGTTGGGGAAAAAAAATCACCCACTGGGAAAAACACTCATGGACTAAATATGAAATGTTTACTCTTCTGGTATTCTGCCTTGTGTTGGAGTTCCGAAAACTTTTACCATCAACTTTCCTGTCACATCTTTCTTGTCCCCAACCGAGCGTTAGCTCGGCCAGAGGCTTCTGGGTGCTGTCAGTCCGTCCGTCTGACTTGTTTCCATCCAGAACCTGCACTGGAAAATCACTGGACGCATTTCTTTCATCTACCATATAAAACACAATGTGTTTGTGTGTGTGTGTGTCTGTCCCCCTTCATAAGGGTGGGTTTTAAAGGCTTTGAGTTTTGGAGGGATTTGAGTGGGGGATTAAGGGGCAATTTGAACACGACTGTGTCCACCGGTTAAAAGACCTAAAAGACTCTGAGCACCCAAAATACCCCAAGGACCCAGAAGACCCAATGGACCCCAAACGCGTAAAATACCCGAAGATCCAAAATACCCTGAAGACTCCAAAGACCCCGAGGATTCAAAATACCCAAACAACCCCAAGGAACCAAATGACCCAGAGGACCAAAAAGACCCCAACGATGAAGAAGACCCCCAAGGACTCTGAAGTTACAAAATACCCTGAAGACCCAAAATACCCCAAAATAGGCAAAAGACCCTGAAGGCTCTCACTCTCTTCAATCCCACTCCTCCCTCCAGGTCTTTCAAACGGCTGTCCACCACCATCTCGTATCTTCCCCCATCCAAACCCTTGATCTTTTCTACCCCCGTTAATTCACCCCAAATCCACTTTTTTGAAATACCGACTTCTTTCCTGGAAGTCCGAGCAGTGTCCACGTGTTTGTTTTTTTACTCTCCCACTCCCCTCCCCCCCTTCCCATGCCTCCTCCCCCCCCCCCCCAAGCCCTCTCCCTCCCACAGATCTTCCGATGTCCCTGCTCTGCATCTTGTTCTCCCGCTCCCTTTAGCATATGTTTTATGTTTCATGTGTCAGTTTGTCTTTATTGTGATCAATGTTAGCTCTTACACGAGCCTCGACCTTGTATACAAAAAATAAATAAATAAAAAGACCCAAATGGACCCCAAACACTCAAAATACCCAGAAGACCCTGAAGACTGTTAAAGACCCAAAATATCATGAAGACCCAAAATTCCACAAAGACCCAAAGACCCAAAATACCACCAAAGACCTTTAAAGACCCCACAGACCCAAAAGCCTGAAAAGGTCCTGAAGACCCAAAAGACTCCAAGGCTCCAATAGACCCTAAGGATCCAAAAGACCCAAACAACCCCGAGGACCCAAACAAACCAGAGGACCGAAATGACCCAGAAGACCCAAAAGACCCCAAGGATGCAGAAGACCCCAAGGGCTCTGAAGGCCCAAAATACCCTGAAGACCCTAAAGACCTAAAGAATGAAAAGACCCTGAAGACCCAATGGACCCCAAAGACCCCAAGGACCCCAAGGACCCAGAAGACCCCCAAAGACTGAAGACTCAAAGACCGAAAAGACCCTGAAGACTGTTAAAGACCCAAAATACCCCCAAAGACCCAAAATCTCACAAAGACTCCAAAGACCCCAAAGAACCAAAAATACCCCCAAAGACCCTTAAGGACCATTAAACACCCAAAATACCCCAAAGACTGAAAATACACCAAAGACCCTTAAAAGACTGTTAAACACCCAAAAGACTCCAAATACCCTGAATACCCTGAAGACCCTTAAATACCCTGAAGACAAAAAATACCCCAAAGCCCCTGAAGACCCCAAGGACCAAAATGACCCAGAGGACTTAAAAGACTGAAAAAACCCTGAAAACCCAAAATACCCCAAAGACCTCAAGTCCCAAAAGACCACACAAATCGGAAAGACCCTGAAGACCCAAAATTCCCCAAATACCCATGAAACCCTGAATACCCAAAATACCCCAATACCCTTGAAGACCCAAAAGACCCTGAAGACTGTTAAAGACCCAAAAGACCACAAAGATCCAAAATACTCAAAATACCCCCAAAGACCTTTCAAGACCCTGAAGACCCCCCAAAAAACGAAAACCGAAAAGACCCCGAAGACCCAAAATACCCCAAAGACCCAAACAATCCAAAAAAATCGAAAATACCCTGAGGACCCCAGAGACCCAAATTACCCCTAAGATCCAAAATACCCCAAATATTCAGATCGAGGACCCAAAATATTCAAATGACTCAAAAGACCTAGAGTACCCAAAAGACGCTGATGAACCAGAAGACCCAAAATACACAAAAGATGCTGAAGACACAAAAGACCCAAGGACACAAAAGACCCTGAAGACACTGAGGACCCAAATGACCCAGAGGACAAAAAGACCCCAAGGACACAAAAGACCCCAAGGACTCCGAAGACCCAAAAGAAGAGTAATTATGCCTCTTACATTGGAATTGTAGACGGTGGCCTGCAAACTGAGCCTCATCGTCGGTGTACAGAAGCAATATTTTTTTTATCACAATAAATACAAGGCATAGGGAGGTGAAATTTGCTGCACATGATGTGCAATGCGCACAGAGTAAAACGAGTGTTCATTCACGTCTGCAGGATGTCTAAGAAATAAAGATGATATGAGCACACCTGACACTAGGCCCAGGCTTCAGACTTTGGCATGCCCACGTGGCTGCACCGTCAAAAACTGTTCCAACCCGTCATTTTGGCAGGCTTCATCCTAGTATATACGTAAAAGCGTAACTTTCTTTCATGTTATGCAATAACTTCTGGGCGTGGGTATTCATCACGTCAAATGATTTTGGGATCGGAGCCAATTTGGAATTTTGGTGATTAAAAAAGCATTTACGGGAGAGAATAGTACAAGATTGTACATATGCTTCAGGTACCATTATTTATTTATATACACTTTACCATCACCACCACCGACACACAACGTTGGAGTATTTATTATCTCCACCACCAAAGGTGGACAGAGGTTATGTTTTCACTGCTGTCTGGTTGTTCGTCTGTCTGTGAACAGAATATCTCAAAAAATTGTTGATGGATTCGGATGAAATTTGGTGGAGACGTTGGGTGTGTGACACGGACGAAAGGATTCGATTTTGCTGATGATCCGGATCCGGATTCTGGAATTTTAAGTGATTCTTCACCATTGAGAGAAAGGGCCAAAAGTAATATATAACATATCTCAAAAAGTTATTGATGGATTCGGATGAAATTTGGTGGAGACGTTGGGTGTGTGACGGACGAAAGGATTCGATTTTGCTGATGATCCGGATCCGGATTCTGGAATTTTAAGTGATTCTTCACCATTGAGAGAAAGGGCCCAAAGTAATATATAACATATCTCAAAAAGTTATTGATGGATTCGGCCGAAACCTGGTGGACAGGTTGGGTGTGCGACGAGAACAATTTGATTCGATTTTGCTGATGATCCAGATCCGGATTCTGGAATTTTAAGTGATTCTTCACCATTTTATACCTCTCCCCCCCGCCCTCCCCCTCCCACGCCTCCTGCCCCCAAGCCCTCTCCCTCCCACACTTCTCCCTGCTCTCAAATGTTGTGGTTGTGTGCTTCCCCTTCTCTCCCCATCTTGTCTTCCGCTCCCTCTTTTTGTGTGTTTTGTTTGTCTGGTTGATTTGTTTGTGAAATAAGTGTTAGCTCTTTCACGAGCCTCGATTCAGTATACAAAAAAAAAAAAAAAAAAATTGAGAGAAAGGGCCCAAAGTAATATATAACATATCTCAAAAAGTTATTGATGAATTCGGACGAAACTTGGTGGACAGATTGGGTGTGCGACGAGAACAATTTGATTCGATTTTGATGAAGATCCAGATCCGGTCCAATATTTTTTTTTAACGATTCTTCACCATTGAGAGATAGGCCCAACACCAATATATAGCACAATATTTCAAAAGGTTATAGACGGATTTGGACGAAACCTGATGGAGAGGTTGGGTGTCTGACAAGGACAATTCGATTCGATTTTGGTGAAGGTCTGAATATGGATTCGGATATGAGAATTATTTATTTTTTAAGTGATTCTTCACCATTGGGAGATCGGGCCAAAAACGACACATAACAGGATATCTCAAAAAGTTCTGGACGGATTTGGACGAAACTTGTTGGACAGGTTGTAGGTAAAGATAGGTGAAGAATCGATTCAATTTTGGTGAAGATCCGGATCCGGATCAGGCTCGTAGATTTTTTAAAGTAATTCTTCCCCTTTGGGAGATGGGGCCAATAAGACGGAGGATGCTCTCTACTGAGTGCTATTCTCGTTTAAATATGCTTCACCACCTCCACGACCAACATACCATTTTTTATTTAAATACACACTTAACCATCAGTACCGACATACAAAATGACGACCATGAAATATTTCTTTATTTATCCACATTTCCATCAGTGCTGCCGACACACGACATTGAATTATTTATTTATATACCTTTTACCATCACCACCACCTACAGACCAGCTTTAATTATTTATTTATCTATATACACTTTACCACCACCTTTAATTATTTATTTACATACCATTTACCTTTCTTCAACCTTTCTTTTTGTGTATATCCATTTATTTATTTATTTATTTAAATGTAAGATCCAGACATCCCATTGAAGGTCCCAGACATCCCGTCCCATTGAATTGAAGGCACTGATGGGGATGTGTTCTCGAGTAGGATTTGCATCCCTGTTGTGTTTATTTTCTGATTTCACTCCCAGTACAAGCAACGTCCTTCCTGCTGTCCGTCGGTGTACCGATGGCTGTTTTCTGCATGCTGTTTTTCCTGCTGCTGTTCGCGTACATTTTCTTCTTCAAACAACGTGAGACATCCCAGAATCGGACATTGATGGACGAGCAGTAGCGGCTGATTCATTGACCTTTGTTGTAAAGCATCACACCATTTACTTTCCTTGGAAAGTCTTTAAACTTTGAAGGCCTCAGTTTGTCGTTCTCAGCTACATTCTTCATTTCATTTGAGCCTCATCCATGAGCTCGGGCGTTTGTCTTTCTCAGATTTCAGGCCCATAAATTCTACAAAGGAACTTGCTGATAAAACCGGATCCCTTAATAAAATGGTAAGATTAATCTTTTGGTGTCCAAGTTTAATAGATATGTGTTAATTGAATAATCTCTCCTGTGGTGGTACCAGGGCCATTCGAAAATTCTGCAAACCACATACATTTTATTTATTTATTTATTTATTTACTACTGATCGCAATGGCAGAACACGAACGCTTTTTATATTTTATTCAACATAAAATATATTTAAAATATATAAAACATCTCAGTAGTGTCCACCTTGTTTATCCCGCGTACCCACTGCCCCCCTCCCCGCCCCACCTCCCCAACCCTCTCCCTTCCACAGATCTCCCGATGTCCCTGTTCTCTGCTGTTGTTGTGCTTCCCTTTCTCTCCCCATCCCTTTATTGTATGTTCCACGTGTCAGCAACCCTCTTATGGTTAAACTGCCAAAATCAAGACTCTCTGCTCACCTTCACTCCTTCATTCCCTTTTTCTTTTTTCTTCCTCCTCTGGAACAAACTCCCCCACTCTCTTCAATCCCACTCATCCCTCTGGGTCTTTAAAACATCTGTTCACCACCATCTCTTATCTTCCCCCATCCAAAACCTTGATCTTTTCTACCCCCGCTAATTCAACCCAGATCCACTTTTTTGAAATACCAACTTCCTTCCTGGAAGTCCGAGCAGTGTCCATGTGTTTTTTTTTTACCTCTCCCCCCCTCCTTCCCATGACTCCTCTCCCCCCCCCCCTTCCCATGACTCCTCCCCTCCCCCCCTTCCCATGACTCCTCCCCTCCCCCCCCCCCTTTTCATGCGTACTCCCCCCAAGCCCTCTCCCTCCCACAGATCTCCCGATGTCCCTGCTCTCCATCTTGTCTCACGCTCCCTTTATCATATGTTTCATGTTCTATGTGTCAGTTTGTCTTTTTGTGATCAATGTTAGCTCTTACACGAGCCTCGATCTTGTATACCAAAAAAAAAAAAGAAGCTCTTATACGAGCCTCGACTTAGTATCCAAAAAAACACGATGTACTGTATATAATACGGAATAAAATGGGTTTTTTGTTATTACAAATGGCATGTAGTTATTGATTGCACAATACAAAAGTTGGACTATTGCATCTCATTTGTGAACCTTTTGGAACGCCTCTCATATATCTCACCCACGTGCAGGGCCACATACAGAAATCGATGTCCTCCACCCATTTTTGGCAACAAGTAGACTCGGTTACTCAAGATTATGATGACGTGGACGTTGGGAGCCAGGATGTCATGGAGCAAGATGGCATTGTGTACACAATGGTCACTTGTCGAGACTCGACCTTACTCCCGAGCCGAGCTAAAGAATCCATAGAATGTACTGCTGGAGACACAATATATACACAACCTGTTTTACACACAAGCCAGGAATGCATATATGAAAATATTTGAATCTGCATAACAGTGAACAATTTGAGTTTCCTTTTGAACGTTTTATCTCTATTTTTGCAATGTGCACTGAAAAGGGGTGGAGGGGGCAGTGGAAGTGGGTCTCCCCAGTTGTGTGTGAGTAAAAGGAAATTGTGGATATCTTGTGGCTTGTGGTAGCAAAGAGGCAGCAAAGTGGCAGCAAAGAGGCAGCAAAGAGGCAGCAAAGAGGCAGCAAAGAGGCAGCAAAGTGGCAGCAAAGAGGCAGCAAAGTGGCAGCAAATAGGTTTAATGTTTTAAAAATCCTTCTTGCGTGTGGCGTGATGGGGCCTATCAGGAATTATTCCCTTGCGGAAAATGTAAAATTTGCTGTATTTATTAACTGCTATGTACTGTACATTATTTACTGTTGTCGTATTAAAAATTATTATTGTGTATAAATTAGCATGTGGAGATGCCTCCTTTCCCAAGCATTGCGGTAATTAGTACAGAGGAGCCCAAACTGCGGGAAACCCGACCAGGCCCAAACCACAACTGCTCGGCCATTCTGAACGTAGCCCCACGTGGCCTCCTCAACCCACAAATATAAAAAGACAAAACTATAAAATATAATACCAAATATTCCAAGGGAAAAATGTTAGACTGCTGTATTGACGGTGAATCTAAGAATTATTGAAATCCACTGCAATTGCAACAATGGTGTGTGTTTGTAAAAGTTGTCCTGACTTTCTCTCTCTCTCTCTCTCTCTCTCTCTCTGACTCTCCCTCTCTCTCTGACTCCCTCTCTCTCTCTGACTCTGACTCTCTCTCTCTCTCCCTCTCTCCCTCTCCCCCTCTCTCTCCCCCCTCTCTCTCCCCCTCTCTCGCCCCCTCTCTCTCCCCCTCTCTCTCCCCCTCTCTCTCCCCCTCTCTCTCCCCCTCCCTCTCCCCCTCTCTCTCCCCCTCTGTCTCTCTCTGTCTCTCCCCCTCTCTCTCCCCCTCTCTCTCCCCCTCTCTCTCACCCTCTCTCTCACCCTCTCTCCCCCTCTCTCTCCCTCTCTCTCTCCCCCTCTCTCTGTCTCTCTCTCTCTCTCTGTGTCTCTCTGTCTCTCTCTCTCTCTGTGTCTCTCTGTCTCTCTCTCTCTCTCTGTCTCTCTCTCTCTGTGTCTCTCTGTCTCTCTCTCTGTCTCTCTCTGTCTCTCTCTGTCTCTCTCTCTGTGTCTCTCTGTGTCTCTCTGTCTCTCTCTCTCTGTGTCTCTCTGTGTCTCTCTGTCTCTCTCTCTCTCTGTCTCTCTGTGTCTCTCTCTCTCTCTGTGTCTCTCTGTCTCTCTCTGTCTCTCTCTGTCTCTGTATGTAGTATCATCATTACAATTGATGTGGAACTGACTCAATGTCCACTATGGGTCGAGTTGGAAATGTTTAATTGGAGAGATTGTCAGAGATCAAAGCCATTAGGAAAGAGCCAACAACAATTGCAAGAATGCCTTACAGGTCCTCAATGCCAAACAGGAAATTAGAGCTGTCTCCCTTGACATATCACGTACCTTCGATACAGTCTGACACCCCGCTCTGCTCACCAAACTCTCCTCCTATGGTATCCATGGAAATCTCCACGCATGGCTTGCGGACTTCCTCTCGAGTCGAAGGCAACGTGTGGCCCTGAATGGATTTCTCTCATCTCCCCTTCCTGTTCAGGCTGGAGTTCCCCAAGGCAGTGGTCTGGGCCCTGTGCTTTTTCTGGTCTTCATCAATGATCTCTCCGACTCTCTTGAAAATCCTCTCTGTCTCTTTGCTGATGACTCCATTCTCTGCCGCTCCATACCCCATCCCTCAGATCGGCAGTCTGCAGCCTCCTCACTCTCTGCAGACCTGGACAAAATCACAGACTGGTCAAACAAGTGGAACATGTCTTTGAATCCTGACAAATCTCACACTCTAACTGTCTCTCCAAAAAGACTGACTGGACAACCCTCCCATCTACTTTCTCAACAATCCTCTTCAAGAAGTTCTGTCACTCAAGCTTTTGGGTCTCACAATCTGCCATGATCTCTCCTGGGAAAACCACATTTCCAAGCTGGCCTCCAAAGCCAGTCGCTAGCTGGGCATCCTCCGTCGTGCGAAGTCCTTCCTTGGCACACCTGAGCTCCTCACCACATACATGGCTTTCATCCGCAGCTCAATGGAATACTGTTCCCCCCTCTGGGCTGGTGCTCCTGCCTCACACCTAGCTCGGCTTCACGCTGTTGAAACCAAAGTTTTCAGAATCATTAGAATCTCCCGTGATGAAGCTAACTCCAAGGGCCTTTCACTCACTCACCTCAGGCAGGTTGGTGGTCTTTCTGTCTTCTACCGACTCCTCTCTGGCCTAAACCCTCCGCCCACCCCCTCAGCCCTGTCTGTACTCTGTCCCCCAAATATTCCTACAGGTCACACAATATCTGCCTGCAACCCTCTTATGGTTAAACTGCCAAAATCAAGACTCTCTGCTCACCTTCACTCCTTCATTCCTCTTTTCTCCCGCCTCTGGAACAAACTCCCTCAATCTCTTCAATCCCACTCCTCCGTCCAGGTCTTCAAAACAACTGTTCACCACCATCTCCTATCTCCGTCCATCCAAAACCTTGATATTTTCTACCCCCATTAATTCACCCCAGATCCACTTTTTTGAAATACCGACTTCTTTCCTGTCCTGGCTGTGTCCATGTGTCTTTTTTACCTCTTCCCCCCCCCCCCCACCCCTTCCCGTGCCTCCTCCCCCCAAGCCCTCTCCCTCCCACAGATCTCCCGATGTCCCTGCTCTCCATCTTGTTCTCCCGCTCCCTTTATCATATGTCTTAAGTGTCAGTTTGTCTTTTTTGTGATCAATGTTAGCTCTTACACGAGCCTCGACCTTGTATACAAAAAAAAGGGAGAGAAACAGAGTTATAAAAGAACACAGCACAATGATACAACGATCAGTACAACGAGATCAATCTCAGCACAACAGATCTATCTGAAAATCTCTGAATTAATGTTCCTTGAGTTCGGCTTCATATAGGAGTTTTCACAACACAATGGTATAGGATATAGATGTGCAGGTGTGGGGTGAGGGAAATAGGGGTGTGAGCCACCTTGTCTATTCAAGGTGATATCTTGGGTCAACTCTGCACCATGAGGATTAAAGGAGCCATTGTAGCGGCTGCCGCTGGGTTTTCACAATCGCCTTGCACCTATCAAGGACGCGGAGCGATCACCATGCCGGGCTCGTCCAGGACGCCCGGGCAGGCCCGCGCTCAACTTGCCAGGCCTCGGTCGGGACGCCCGGGCATGCCCGGGCATGCCCGGGCAGGCTCGCCCTCAACTTGCCAGGACGCTGGGCCACGCCCCCTGGCGCCGGGCCTGGGCAAACCCCCTGGGATAATAGATATATATTGCTGACCGATAAACGGGTTTTCAGAGTGCCTGAGTGTTTGATTTCATTAAAGCAACTCGGATGAATTCTAGCTTTTTGTCGCGTCCATTCTTCCGATCGACGTGGGAGCTCCAGCTCCTTCATTGGTGACCTATCGACATGGACACGGCAGTCGCCCTTAAACTGCCTACCTTCTGGGAGGCTCACGCGGCGGTTTGGTTCGCGCAGGCGGAGTCCCTGTTCGCCCTGCGAGGCGTCACGGCCGACGACACCCGCTTCCACCATGTGGTAGCTGCGCTCGGGTCGGCTACCGCGGCCCGCGCCCTGAGCCTCCTCGAAAGCCCGCCAGCCGCTGACAAATACGGCGCGATTAAGAAGCTGCTCCTCGATGCTTTCGCCCTCCCATCGGCGGAACGCGCACGGCGCCTGCTCGAACTGCCTGAGCTCGGCGACACGTGCCCTTCCGAGCGAATGGACTACATGCTTTCACTGCTCGGCGAGCACTCTCCGGCATTCCTGTTCCGGGAGCTGTTCCTCCGTCAGCTGCCTAACCCGGTACGCCTCGCCCTGGCAAGCACGACGATCACAGATCCCCGGGCCCTTGCCAGAGAAGCCGACAAGATCTCCGCCGCAGGACAGCGCATCGCAGCGGCGACATGGGACCCACCGCCGTCCGACGCAACACCCATGGCGCCCGAGCACCCGGCACGGTCGACGGCCGAACTGCCGACGCAATTGGCGGCCGCTCTACCGAGCCGACCACCTCCAGCACGACGACCGAGGCCTCCACCTGACCAAGCGTGGTGTTACTATCATGCCAGGTTCGGACAGAAAGCCCGGACATGCCGACCCCCGTGCACCTTCGGCAGGCCGGGAAACGGCCGGGCCGGCGTTCATTACCAGCCATGAGCGCCGGCCACACGGGCAACTTACTGTTCATCACGGATAAAGCGTCCGGACGGCGCTTCCTGTGCGACACCGGCGCCCAACTGAGCGTCATACCCGCCTCTGACCAGGACAGGCAATCCGCGGTTTGCGGCCCCTCCTTGGTTGCGGCCAACGGATCGACTATCCGCACCTTCGGCCCGCGCAACGTCACCCTCTGCTTCGGCAGCCAACGCTTTGCTTGGACGTTTGTAACCGCCAATGTGCCCATGGCTCTGCTAGGCGCCGACTTCCTCTGCGCACACGGACTACTGGTGGACGTCCAACGGCGTCGTTTAATCAACGCTGAAACCTTCAGCTCCCTGGTATGCACATTGAGCAGCTCCGCGCCGACCGAGCTGGCATGCACCGTCCCGGCGGCGAACGAGTTTGCTCGCCTGCTCATGGAGTTCCCGGCCCTCACGCGGCCGACGTTTTCGGCCGTCGCAGTACGGCATGGGATCGAGCACCACATACCAACCACGGGCCCGCCGGTCTACGCCAGGGCCCGCCGCCTCGACCCAGCCAAGCTCGCCGTAGCGAAGGCCGAATTCGACGCGTTGGAGCACCTCGGCATCGTGCGGCGCTCCGATAGCGCGTGGGCCTCGCCACTGCACATCGTGCCAAAGCCGGGGGGTGGATGGCGCCCGTGTGGTGACTACCGCCGTCTCAATGACGCTACCACCCCCGACAGGTACCCGATCCCGCATATCCAAGACTTCTCCGCCCGTCTGGCGGGACGGGTCATTTTTTCGAAAATTGATCTCATACGGGGATATCACCAGGTACCTGTCAGGGCGGCCGACGTCCCTAAAACGGCAGTCATCACGCCGTTCGGCTTATTCGAATTC
Organism: Myxine glutinosa; assembly: GCF_964187855.1. Lineage (NCBI taxonomy): Eukaryota > Metazoa > Chordata > Myxini > Myxiniformes > Myxinidae > Myxine > Myxine glutinosa. Next base: position 97,839,285 of record NC_136273.1, read on the forward strand.
TTGCGGATGCCGTTTGGTCTCAAGAACGCGGCTCAGGCGTTCCAGCGCTTGATGGACGGCGTGCTGCGTGACCTGCCGTTCCTTTTCGTTTACCTGGACGACATCCTCGTCGCCAGCACGTCCCGGGCCGAGCACCTCCTCCACCTCCGAACACTGTTCGGGCGCCTCAGCGAGCACGGCCTCATCGTCAACCCGGCCAAATGCCACTTCGGCACGACGGCCGTTGATTTTTTGGGCCACCACATCACCAAGAACGGGGCCGTGCCGCTGCCAACCAAGGTCGAGGCCATCACCACGTTCCCGCGTCCCCGCACCATAAAGGCCCTGCAGGAATTCCTCGGAATGGTGAATTTTTATCACCGCTTCGTGCCCCGCGCTGCTCAACTCATGCGGCCCCTCTACGAAGCCCTCCGGGGCAAGCCGGCCAAGCACGACATCGCCTGGTCCGCAGCAATGGATGCGGCCTTCCAACGCTCAAAGCGGGCCCTCGCCGACGCAACACTGCTCGCTCACCCGGTGCTCAACGCTCCCATCGCCCTCACCACGGATGCCTCCGACTACGCGGTGGGCGCCGTACATGAGCAATGGGTGAACGGGGTTTGGCAGCCACTCGCTTTTTTCAGCCGGCAGCTCCGGCCGAACGAGCTCAAATACAGCACGTTTGACCGGGAGCTCCTCGGTCTACACCTGGCCGTCCGCCATTTCCGCCACCTCCTGGAGGGCCGACCTTTCACGGCGTTCGTCGACCACAAGCCGTTGGTTTACGCCATGGCCAAGGTCACGGAGCCATGGTCGGCCCGCCAACAGCGCCACCTCTCCGCCGTGTCGGAGTTTACCACGGACATCCGGCACGTCGCCGGCAAAAACAACGCCGTGGCCGACTGTCTTTCCCGGGCCAGCGCGAACGCGGTCCACCTGGGCGTGGATTTTGCGCTTATGGCGGCGGACCAAACCACCGACACCACGGTGCAAGCCCTCCGGGCGGCGGACACGGGCCTCCGCCTGGCCGACATCCCCTGCGCGGACACTGTCCTGCTCTGCGACGTCTCCCAGGGCCAGCCTCGCCCCATCGTGCCCGTCACCTGGCAACGCCGCATCTTCGCCTCCCTCCACGGCCTTTCCCACCCGGGCCGGAAAGCTTCCCAGAAGCTGGTGTCGGCGCGTTTCGTCTGGCACGGCCTTCGTCGGGACGTCCGCGATTGGACCAGCACCTGCACGGCCTGCCAACGGGCCAAGGTCCACCGACACACCCAGGCCCCGCTGGCACCTTTCACCGTGCCCGAACGACGTTTCGACCACGTCAACGTGGATCTGGTGGGCCCCCTCCCCCCGTCACGGGGGTTCACACACCTGCTCACCATGGTGGACAGGACCACCAGGTGGCCGGAGGCCGTTCCCCTCGTCTCCACCACCACCGCCGACGTGGCGCAGGCTTTCATCGCCACCTGGGTCGCCCGCTTCGGCGCACCGGCGGACATCTCGTCAGACCGCGGACCACAGTTCACCTGCGAGCTGTGGGGCGCGGTCGCCCGCAACCTGGGGGTCAAGCTCCACTGTACTACGGCCTACCACCCCCAAGCAAACGGGTTGTGCGAGCGATTCCACCGCTCCATGAAGGCCGCGCTCATGGCCGGCCTTCAAGACGGCGGTTGGGCCGACCGGCTGCCGTGGGTCCTTTTGGGCCTTCGCACGGCCCCCAAGGAGGACCTCCAGGCATCCACCGCCGAGCTTGTCTATGGCCAGGTGCTACGCATCCCGGGCGAATTCGTGCCCGACGCTACCAGTCCCTGGTCCGCAGCTCACCAGCGCTCGGACCTCCAGGAGGCCGCCCGACGGTTTGCCCCCGTGCCAACATCCCACCACGGTGACCCCCAGTCCTACGTCCCCCCAGCACTCCGCACAGCGGAGTATGTTTTTGTGCGTCACGACGCACATCGGTGGCCACTCCAGCCGCCGTACGACGGGCCCTTCCGGGTGCTGCGACGGGACGACAAGTCGTTCGTCATCGACATCGGCGGCAGGTCGGACCGGATTGCAGTGGACCGCCTCAAGCCGGCGCACATGGACGTCGACCACCCACCACGGGTGGCCCTTCCGCCGCGGCGAGGCCGCCCCCCGTCCACGGTGCCCCCCACTCGACCGCCCACCACCTCACCGGACCCCCTCCCACGACCCGCCAGGGGTCGCTTCGGCCGGGTCATCAGGACCCCCCTCAAATTGACCCTGCCGGTGCAAGTCGATTCTGGGGGGACGTGTGTAGCGGCTGCCGCTGGGTTTTCACAATCGCCTTGCACCTATCAAGGACGCGGAGCGATCACCATGCCGGGCTCGTCCAGGACGCCCGGGCAGGCTCGCCCTCAACTTGCCAGGCCGCAGCCAGGACGCTGGGCCACGCCCCCTGGCGCCGGGCCTGGGCAAACCCCCTGGGATAATAGATATATATTGCTGACCGATAAACGGGTTTTCAGAGTGCCTGAGTGTTTGATTTCATTAAAGCAACTCAGATGAATTCTAGCTTTTTGTCGCGTCCATTCTTCCGATCGACGTGGGAGCCCCAGCTCCTTCACCATGTCAGAATGTGTGGATGGGGACAAGACACCAGAGAGAGGTGGAGTCCATTACGACCCAGGACCTATCCTCGACTGATGGTGTCTCACTCCTCGTTCACTCCATAGAAATGATCCACTGGGCCAGAAGTTGTTCATCCTTTGCCGGCAGAAATGGCTTTGAACATTATGTTCTTGTTCGAGGTCGAACGACATTTTTTCTGTCATAGAGACATTTAAATGATCCCACTGTCCCTTTGACATATATATGTAGTCTTAAGTTTACAGAGAAAATATATCCTTATCCTAATAGTTATAAATACTATGAACTTCATTTATATCGATATAAAGAGGGATAAACGCAAATATAGCTTTTTGCACTCATTGTTAAAGCAGTACGCACTCAGTTCCTGTATTTTGCAGGTGCAGGAGTTATCAAAGCAGCCTCAAGGCCAGGTGGATGCCGTCCAGTCTTTGAGCACACCAGTGGCTTCCAGAGCATAATGATCTGTGGCATTTCTCAGCCAGCTTGGTTTAAAATACAAGTTTCGCATCATTAGATTTCAGAATTAATTTGTAGGATTTCAGATAAAATTTCCCTTCCACACAATGATGATATTTATGCAACAAATTCTTCATGAGCGACTGATAGAAAGTGGTTTGGTACAGTGGGACGTCGACGCTGATATCCCTACGATTCTATATGGAAGACATTGTTTTTACGGCGTAGCCCATCGGGCAAACAAACAGCCAAACAACAACAGTGTTTGTCCGTCCGTATGTATGTATGTCCCATCAAACGTATACCAATCAGAGCTGAGGATCTGGTCACATGACAGTGTGATGTCATTACGTCTGATGTCGTTACGGCACACTGCAGCCGACTCTCCACGCTCCGCCATTTTGATTTATATGCCGTTCATGCCGAACATATTGTCGAACCTGTCATACATCACAATTGCCATGCTCTACCTTAACGTTTTTCAATCAGTGTGAAACACAAACAAACCGATTGTTAAAATGATCATCAAATATCGAAAGCATCGGCGTTTCGGCTCTCCCAACAATCAATACGGTACGTATAGGCCTTGGCGTTATGACGATCTTCGGACCGCTTCGGACAAATTAAGCCCAGGTTTCTTAATACAGTGGTGTATCGTTTCAGTGGTATCGTTTTCATAACACAACATGCATTTTAAGGGCATTTTCCCTGCTAGAGCGGGGGTTAGCCTTGCGGTCCCCATGACAATCTTCTCCATTTTGCCCTATTTTGTGCATCTCTCCTTGTTAACCCCCTTGCCCGCATTTCTTCTTCGACCATCTTTAGCCAAGTCTTTCTTGGTCTTCCCCGTCCTCTACTTCCTTCTACATTCATTTCCATCACTCTTCTCAACCAGTCACTTTCATCCTTCCTCAACACATGACCAAACCACCTCAAACTGTTGCTCTTCACAGCATCCATCACAGGCTCTATTCCCATCATCTTTCGCAATTCATCATTTGCCTTCCCCTCTCTCAACGATACTCCACACATCCACCGAACCATTCACATTTCCACCCTTTCCAACCTTCGTTGCTCCTCTACGTTCATTACCCATGTCTCGCTCCCATAAATCATAACACTTCTCACACATGCAGCATACACCTTTCCCTTCAGCTTCAACGACACTCCCTTCCTCGTCAGCATGCCACTCAGTTCCCGAAACTTCTTCCATGCACATCTCACTCGAGCAACCGTTGCCGAGTCTGATCCACCTTCTCCATTCAGCATGTCTCCAAGGTAACAAAATGTTTTCACACCTTCCAGCTTCACGCCGTCTCCAAGATCCAACTCAACATTTCCTCCATCTGCAGCTCCCTCTGCACACCTTACACTTGAATGTAGCTGCCACACTGGTTAATGACCCTCTCAAACCACTACTTTTTTGATGAACCCACTCAGCGCACCTTGAACATTGAATGGAATTCACTCCGACACCCTTCCTGCACACAGCACACGGCCACTTCCCAGTTGTTTCCACCTCACCACATGCTTTACCACTTGCCATCACCTTCGTTATTCCGATATTCACCTTCAGACCTATTGTCTCCATACATTCCTTCCACTTGTTCATCTTCTCCTTCAGTCCATCCATAACTTCTGCAATCAACACCAGATCATCTGCATACAACAACTCCCACGGTAAACCCTCCTTTCTTTCTGAGCCAGCACCTCCATCACAGCTACAAATAGTAGTGGACTTAGTACCGACCCCTGATGCACTCCCACCTTCACCTCAAACTCACCACTGTTCCCGTCCTTCGTCCTTACAGCTGTGCACGCTCTTTTGTACATTGCCATCACTACTCCGATCAACCATTCTTCCACTCCAAACTTCCTCAATGCCCATGTCACTACTTCACATGGAACCCTATCGAATGCTTTCTCCAGATCAACAAACCCAAGAAACAACTTCTTGCTCTTCTCCATGTACTTCTCCTGCAACTGCCTCACAATAAAAAGCACGTCTGTTGTTCCTCTTCCTGGCATAAATCCAAACTGCATTTCGTCAATCTTCACTTTCTTTCTGATTCTCTTCTCCAACACCCTTTACAATACCTTCATTCCATGCTCCAATAACTTTATCGCTCGATACGAGCCACAGTCCAGAGGGTCACCTTTCCCCTTGTATAGAGGGACGAGGGTACTCAGTTCCCAAACCACTGGAATGCGGCCTTCTTTCACCACCAGATTGCAGATCTCTGTCATTCTCTTCACACCCCAATTTCCCGCTGCCTTCAACATATCTCCCACAACTCCCGTCGGCCCTCCCGCTTTTCTACTCTTCATTGCTTTTATCACTTCCTCAACTTCCTTCTCGGTTATCTTCTCTGCCGGTCCTAAAACTGGGTTATACTCTATGTTGCCGTCCCATTCATTCTCTGCATTCAACAGCATTTCCATATATCTTTTCCATCTTCCTTTAATTCCATCTGGGTCCACAACGATTTGTCCCACTTCATCCTTCAAGCAACTCACCCCCATCACATCGCACCTCTCTTTCGCTATCTGCTTTGCAATCCTGAACACCGCTCTCTGACCCTCTTCCAAATCCAAGCGTTCTCCGAACATTTTCCGACATGCCTCCTGCGCCTTTGCTGCCTCTTTCTTTGCAGCCTTCTTGGCTGCCTTACAACTTTCATGCTCTGCTTTTTCTGCTCCCGTACCTTTCGCCTTCTGCCACTCCTTGAACTTCTTCCTCTTCTCGTCAATCTTCTTTCCAACTTCATCATCCCACCACCATGTTTCCGAGTGCCTCTGTGGTCCTTTTGTCCATCCACATACATCACCAACGGCTCCCAAGAGACTATCTTTCATTGACATCCAACCACTTTCAAGCTCAACCACATCATCCTCTACCCTACTCAGCCTCTCTTTTAATGCCTCCCTGACTGTCACGTCTTTCAACCTCCACACCTTCATTCTCGGTTCGTACTTCACCCGCCGAGCTCTCCTCGCACCTTTCACCCTTATGTCGCAGACAACCAAGTGGTGCTGTGAAACAGCCTCCTCCCCCGGGATCACCTTTGTGTCCCACAGGTGCCCCCTGTCTCGCCTACGCACCAGCAGGTAGTCATCGGTTGTCGTCGACCCACCTGACGTGTATGTAACAAGCTTATTATCCTCTTTCTGGAACTAAGTATTACAAATGAACAAACCAGTTCCATCAGCAAACTCCAAAATCCTTTCACCTTCTCCATTTCTCACACCATATCCGTAACCCCCATGAACTCCCTCAAAACCGTCCATACTCCTTCCCACATGTCCATTTAGGTCCCCTCCTCCCACAACAACTTCCTCATCTTTCACGTTTTCCATCAGCTTCTCTATCGCACACCAGAACTTGTCCTTCTCTTCGTCACTCCGACCAACCTGCGGAGCATATTGGAGCATATATGTGGAGCATATATAATAACAAGAATAATATTGTAAATATGACCATAACACTTTAATCCCAATGTCGTGAATGGAAGGTTAATGGATTGAAGCGGTGTATGGTTCATGATCAATGATCTAAGCGGTGTTCGGCACTAATATTAATAACTGAGGAGGGAAGGAAGGAATTGTCCTCGGTTTTTTAATAGTAATATCATTTTCGAAATAATGATAACGTAGCGTTAATATTATAGTAAAATATATCAGTTTTGTGTCCGTTACGTCATTACGTCTGTGATGTCATTATGACGGCTGAGTCCACCGACCAACATTTTAATTTACTGGTACACCTGCTTACTATGGGAGTGGCAGGAAGGGTCATTCCTCTTTGGGGTATATAGATTACAGTCGATCTATGGTCGGGTCTCAAGAACATTGGGTGTGTGTTCATTTACCAAGGTTCTTGTGGAGAGATCGGCAAGTGGTTTAAGCATTCGAGCAAGCACTCCATTCAAAACTGCTAAGGAACAGCTGGCTTGGCAAGCGCTAGCTAGCTGCTTGGTAAATGAGCACACCTCCAACCCTTGTGGGGTATATAGATAACAGTAGATCTTCCCTCAGTGCTGTAAGTAAAACTTACCTCACGGATTTCGGGATTCCTCCAAATTTCTTTGTTTAATGTTATAAACAGCATTAGCGACTGTTTAAAAAGCTAATCATGTGTGTTTGTGTTTTATACTATTTTACAAGCCCGGTTATGCCGGTTAGACTTTTGGTCTTGTTTTTATACATGACTGTGTTTGTAATATTTGAAACAATGTTTGTTCGAAACATTTTGTGTGAAAAGTTGACAGGTTTTAATTTTTAAGTTGTGCGGAAAGATCACCAAAGTTCAAGGAATGGATGGTTACTTCTGGATACCGTAGACAAAACAAAAATGAAATAAATGCAAGTTGGAGATAGCCTGTCTGACAGTTGGGCATACAGATTCATTAAAGAACCTTAAGGTTGTGTGACAATTTAAAAAAGTATTATTTGGTGAAACAAATAAATAGTACAATGGCCTGCAGAGGTATTCACCTCTCCCAATAATGCCACATGTACAGTGCCCTCAGAAAGTATTCACACCCCTTGACTTTTTCACATTTTGTTGTTGCAGCCTGAATTTCAAATGGCTTAAATTTAGATATTTTTGCACTGATCTACACACAATACTCCATAATATCAAAGTGGAATTAAAAAAATTAATTTTTACAGAATAATTAAAAATGAAATACAGAAATACTTAATTTGCAGAAGTATTCACCCCTGAATCAATACTTCAGAGAAGTTCCTTTGGCAGCGATTACAGCTTCGAGTCTTCTTTGGTGTCTGTCAGTTTTGCACATCTGGATTTGGGGAGTTTCTCCAATTCTTCCTTGCAAATTTGCTTAAACTCTGTCAAGTTGTAGGGGGAGTGTAAATGAACAGCAATCTTCAAATCTTTCCACTGATTCTCAATGGGATTCAAGTTTGGGCTTTGGCTGGGCCACTCTTGGACTTTCGCGTTCTTGTTCTGAAGTTGTTCCAGTGTTGCTTTGGCTGTATGCTTCGGGTCATTGTCCTGTTGGAACATAAATCTTCACCACAGTCTAAGGTCGTTTGCACTCTGAAGCAGGTTCTCTTCAAGGATTTGCCTGTATTTGGTGCCATTCATTGTTCCCGTTATCCTTACAAGTCCCCCAGTCCCTGCTGCTGAAACACATCCCCATAGCATGATGTTGCCACCATGCTTCACGGTAGGGATGGTGCTCGATGGGTGATGAGCTATGCTCTGTTTCCATCGGACGTACCGTTTTGCATTCAGGCCAAAGAGTTCAATTTTCGTTTCATCAGTCCACAGAATCGTTTGGCTCATGATCTCTCTCTCTGAGTCTTTCCCATGCCTTCTTGCAAACCCCAGGCATGCTGTCATGTGCCTTTTTCTTAGGAGTGGATTCTGTCTGGCCACTGTCCCATTAAGCCTAGATTCATGAAGTGCTGCAGAGACTGTTGTCCTTCCGGCAGGTTTTCCCATCTCAGCCAAGGAACTCTGTAGTTTTATCAGAGTGGTCAATGGATTCTTGGTCACATCCGTGACCAGGGTCCTTCTTGCCCGGTTACTCAGTTTGGTCGGACGGCCAGCTCTAGGAAGAATCTGGGTCGTTCCATATTCTTTCCATTTCCTAATGATGGCACACACTGTGCTCTTGGGAACTTTCAACACTCTAGAAATTGTTTTATACCCTTTCCCAGATCTATGCGTCCTCACAATTCTATCTCAGAGTTCTACGGCCAATTCCTTGGACTTCATGGTAGAGTTTCTGCTCTGACATGCGCTGTCAACCGTGGGACCTTATACTGATTGCTTGAAGCTCTAAAGGGAAAGATGAAACAGAACAGCTTCTGGAAGGTGATTACACAAACGTACAAAAGAAAGCGATGGAACCTTCCATGGGAATTACACAAATAGTACAGCATGTCAGGATGGCCAAAATATCCCAATATTGATCCCCATTAACCCTTCCTTACCCAACCCTCTTTGTTGTTGGTTTCAGTGTCTGGTGTTTCCTCTTCTTCTCTCTTCATTTCGTGTTGCTATATTCCCTTGCCTGGTTATACCAAATTGTTTCCCAGTTACTACACTGTCAATTTAACCTTCTCTTCCATGAGCCTTGTGTCATGTATGAAGGTGCAAATATTCACCGTTTTATCCGGACACCATGACCGCGGGTTTATTTCCGTTTCCGGAAGTTATGGCCCAGCTCCGACGCTGCTGAGGTGAATCGGGCCTGTATCTGCAGAGTCAACAAGCGTTACGCCTAGGTCCCCCGTCGGGGAAGTGATGTGAGTTGACAAAGTGGAACACGCAGAAAACATGCTATGATATGATATTTCGCTCACAAGGTTCAGACATACATGGAGGCAGCCATCTTGGATTTTGACGTGGCGACCCAATTTTAAACAGCGTTCTTCCTTGTGCCTAGATACACCCACACACCAAATTAGAAGTTGGTACTTCGCTTATTTTTCAAGATATTTCGCTCACAAGGTTCAGACATATATATGGTGGCGGCCATCTTGGATTTTGACGTGGAGACCCAATTTACAATAGTGGTCTTCCTTAAGCCTAGATACACCCACACACCAGATTAGAAGTTGGTACTTCGCTTATCTTTCAAGATATTCATCTCACAAGATTCAGACATACATGGCGGCGGCCATATTGGATTTTGACGTGGCGACCCAATTTTCAATAGCGTTCTTCCTTATGCCGAGATACACCCACACACCAGATTAGAAGTTGGTACTTCGCTTATTTTTCAAGATATGCAGGTTACAAGGTTCAGACATACATGGCATCAGACATACATGGCGGCGGCCATCTTGGATTTTGACGTGGGTTGCACCCACACACCAAATTCGAATGCGGTCCTTCGCTTACGCACGCACGCACGCACGCACGGACGGACGGACGGACAGAGGGGAAAGCCATAGTCCCCCTTTCGCTCCGCTGTGTGACGGGGGACAATAAACGTGCAACAATCGATCGTAGTTTGTTGAGATACCTTACACTTCGCTCTTGTCGAGGAATAAAAAAACAAAAACAACCAAAAAAAACATCGAGGTCTTTATTTATTCAACCAGAAAGTTTTTTTTTAGTTATCTTGTTAATGAGGTCTTTAAAATAATCCTAAATTAATGAAGCGAAACCGTTAATATATGCAAGGAATTAATGATGAAATAAGTAGGTTCTACTGCGTCACGCCCATGAAGTCCTCTCGCGAGATCTTGCTTTCCCACGAGAATTCCCGCATGCAGCCGAAGCTACGGCGTGCAGGTGGAGCCAATCTCGTTGGAGTTTCGCAATTTGTTATGAGCGAATTCACGGCCGGGATTGGTTGTTGTGAGATCCGTCATTGTTTTTTCTTTTTTGTTCAGCATATATTTCCGCCTCCTCTTCTTATCGGTCTGTTTCAAACCGCAATCGCCAGGCGTCTGGCGCAGTTCAGGATCGCGTAACAAGAGTCCGCAAACCTTCGTGTTCCTCTGTCATTTAAACGTGTCCATTGGCATGGCTGAGGAGCCGACGTGCGACATGTCTGTGCAAGATGTTTCCTCCGTCCCAGGTGAGTCTCCTCCTCGGAAGGAGTAAAATAACGCGAATTGCTCGACTTTTCCCGTCGCAGTCAATATTCCATTTGTCAGTCAAGTGAAACATTCTGTATCTGCACGAAATCAGGGAAATGTCGACGTTTAACATATTTGAGGAAGAATCATAAGAATGTGGGGAATATTTTGGGTCCTTGATAGAAATAGTAGAATATTAGAAATCCATAGAGGAAGAAATAAATGTATTTTCATGTTCCAGGATGAAACTATCGATCTCTGTGCATCAGCCGTGGATGGGAATAAAATGATTTGAAACAAACGGATGAGTCATGACTCCGAAATAGAGCAAAAGTTATGGATGGTCCAGTGTGTGTGTTTGGGATTTTGCTGTTTGAAATCCAAATGGGTTTGGTATGTGTGGGTGAGAATGTGTCTCATTGAGAGGTTGGAATGGTTGGTTTGTGGGTGACGTTGAGGCTCATTGAGAGGTTGGCATGGAATGGTTGGTTTGTGGGTGAGGATGGGTCTCATTGAGAGGTTGGCATGGAATGGTTGGTTTGTGGGTGAGGATGGGTGTCATTGAGAGGTTGGCATGGAATGGTTGGTTTGTGGGTGAGGATGAGTCTCATTGAGAGGTTGGCATGGAATGGTTGGTTTGTGGGTGAGGATGGGTCTCATTGAGAGGTTGGCAGGGATTGGTTGGTTTGTGGGTGAGGATGAGTCTCATTGAGAGGTTGGCATGGAATGGTTGGTTTGTGGGTGAGGAGTCTCATTGAGAGGTTGGCAGGGAATGGTTGGTTTGTGGGTGAGGATGTCTCATTGAGAGGTTCGCAGGGAATGGTTGGTTTGAGGGTGAGGATGAGTCTCATTGAGGTTGGCATGGAATGGTTGGTTTGTGGGTGAGGATGGGTCTCATTGAGAGGTTGGCATGGAATGGTTTGTTTGTGGGTGAGGATGGGTCTCATTGAGAGGTTGGCATGGAATGGTTGGTTTGTGGGTGAGGATGGGTGTCATTGAGAGGTTGGCATGGAATGGTTGGTTTGTGGGTGAGGATGAGTCTCATTGAGAGGTTGGCATGGAATGGTTGGTTTGTGGGTGAGGATGGGTCTCATTGAGAGGTTGGCAGGGATTGGTTGGTTTGTGGGTGAGGATGAGTCTCATTGAGAGGTTGGCATGGAATGGTTGGTTTGTGGGTGAGGAGTCTCATTGAGAGGTTGGCAGGGAATGGTTGGTTTGAGGGTGAGAATGTGTCATGGAGAGGTTGGCATGGAATGGTTGGTTTGAGGGTGAGGGTGAGTCTCATTGAGATGTTGGCAGGGAATGGTTGGTTTGTGGGTGAGGATGAGTCTCATTGAGAGTTTGGCAGGGAATGTTTGGTGTGAGAATGAGTCTCATTAAGAGGTTGACATGAAATGGTTGGTTTGAGGGTGAGGGTGAGTCTCATTGAGAGGTTGGCATGGAATGGTTGGTTTGAGGGTGAGGGTGAGTCTCATTGAGATGTTGGCAGGGAATGGTTGGTTTGTGGGTGAGAATGTGTCATGGAGAGGTTGGCATGGAATGGTTGGTTTGAGGGTGAGAATGTGTCATAGAGAGGTTGGCATGGAATGGTTGGTTTGAGGGTGAGGGTGAGTCTCATTGAGATGTTGGCAGGGAATGGTTGGTTTGTGGGTGAGGATGAGTCTCATTGAGAGGTTGGCAGGGAATGGTTGGTTTGAGGGTGAGGATGTCTCATTGAGAGGTTGGCATGGAATGGTTGGTTTGAGGGTGAGGATGTCTCATTGAGAGGTTGGCAGGGAATGGTTGGTTTGTGGGTGAGAATGTGTCTCATTGAGAGGTTGGCAGGGAATGGTTGGTTTGAGGGTGAGGATGGGTCTCATTGAGAGGTTGGCATGAAATGGTTGGTTTGAGGGTGAGGATGGGTCTCATTGAGAGGTTGGCATGGAATGGTTGGTTTGTGGGTGAGGATGGGTGTCATTGAGAGGTTGGCATGGAATGGTTGGTTTGTGGGTGAGGATGGGTCTCATTGAGATGTTGGCATGGAATGGTTGGTTTGTGGGTGAGGATGGGTCTCATTGAGAGGTTGGCATGGTTGGTTTGTGGGTGAGGATGAGTCTCATTGAGAGGTTGGCATGGTATGGTTGGTTTGTGGGTGAGGATGGGTCTCATTGAGAGGTTGGCATGGAATGTTTGGTTTGTGGGTGAGGATGGGTCTCATTGAGAGGTTGGCAGGGAATGGTTGGTTTGTGGGTGAGGATTGGTCTCATTGAGAGATTGGCATGGAATGGTTGGTTTGTGGGTGAGGATGGGTCTCATTGAGAGGTTGGCATGGAATGTTTGGTTTGAGGGTGAGGATGGGTCTCATTGAGAGGTTGGCATGGAATGGTTGGTTTGTGGGTGAGGATGGGTCTCATTGAGAGGTTGGCATGGAATGTTTGGTTTGTGGGTGAGGATGGGTCTCATTGAGAGGTTGGCAGGAAATGATTGGTTTGTGGGTGAGGATTGGTCTCATTGAGAGGTTGGCAGGGAATGGTTGGTTTGTGGGTGAGGATTGGTCTCATTGAGAGGTTGGCATGGAATGTTTGGTTTGAGGGTGAGGATGGGTCTCATTGAGAGGTTGGCATGGAATGGTTGGTTTGTGGGTGAGGATGGGTCTCATTGAGATGTTGGCATGGAATGGTTGGTTTGTGGGTGAGGATGGATTTCATTGAGAGGTTGGCATGGAATGGTTGGTTTGTGGGTGAGGATGGGTCTCATTGAGAGGTTGGCAGGGAATGGTTGGTTTGTGGGTGAGGATTGGTCTCATTGAGAGGTTGGCAGGGAATGGTTGGTTTGTGGGTGAGGATTGGTCTCATTGAGAGGTTGGCATGGAATGTTTGGTTTGAGGGTGAGGATGGGTCTCATTGAGAGGTTGGCATGGAATGGTTGGTTTGTGGGTGAGGATGGGTCTCATTGAGAGGTTGGCATGGAATGGTTGGTTTGTGGGTGAGATTGTGTTTCATTGAGAGGTTGGCATGGAATGGTTGGTTTGTGGGTGAGGATGGGTCTCATTGAGAGGTTGGCATGGAATGTTTGGTTTGAGGGTGAGGATGAGTCATTGAGAGGTTGGCATGGAATGTTTGTTTTGTGGGTGGGGATGGGTCTCATTGAGAGGTTGGCATGGAATGGTTGGTTTGTGGGTGAGGATGGGTCTCATTGAGAGGTTGGCATGGAATGGTTGGTTTGTGGGTGAGGATGGGTCTCATTGAGATGTTGGCATGGAATGGTTGGTTTGTGGGTGAGGATGGATTTCGTTGAGAGGTTGGCATGGAATGGTTGGTTTGAGGGTGAGGATGAGTCTCATTGAGAGGTTGGCATGAAATGGTTGGTTTGAGGGTGAGGATGAGTCTCATTGAGAGTTTGGCAGGGAATGTTTGGTGTGAGAATGAGTCTCATTAAGAGGTTGACATGAAATGGTTGGTTTGTGGGTGAGGATGGGTCTCATTGAGATGTTGGCATGGAATGGTTGGTTTGAGGGTGAGGATGAGTCTCATTGAGAGTTTGGCAGGGAATGTTTGGTGTAAGGATGGGTCTCATTGAGAGGTTGGCATGAAATGGTTGGTTTGAGGGTGAGGATGAGTCTCATTGAGAGTTTGGCAGGGAATGGTTGGTTTGAGGGTGAGGATGAGTCTCATTGAGAGTTTGGCCGGGAATGTTTGGTTTGACGGTGAGGATGAGTCTCATTGAGAGGTTGGCATGAAATGGTTGGTGTGAGGATGAGTCTCATTGAGAGGTTGGCATGAAATGGTTGGTTTGAGGGTGAGGATGAGTCTCATTGAGAGTTTGGCAGGGAATGTTTGGTGTGAGGATGTCTCATTGAGAGGTTGGCATGAAATGGTTGGTTTGACGGTGAGGATGAGTCTCTGAGGTTGGCATGAAATGGTTGGTTTGAGGGTGAGGATGTGTCTCATTGAGAGGTTGGCATGAAATGGTTGGTTTGAGGATGAGTCTCATTGAGAGTTTGGCAGGGAATGTTTGGTGTGAGGATGAGTCATTGAGAGGTTGGCATGAAATGGTTGGTTTGAGGGTGAGGATGAGTCTCATTGAGAGTTTGGCAGGGAATGTTTGGTTTGACGGTGAGGATGAGTCTCATTGAGAGGTTGGCATGAAATGGTTGGTTTGAGGGTGAGGATGAGTCTCATTGAGAGGTTGGCTTGGAATGTTTGGTTTGAGGGTGAGGATGAGTCTCATTGAGAGGTTGGCATGAAATGGTTGGTTTGAGGGTGAGGATGTGTCTCATTGAGAGGTTGGCAGGGAATGGTTGGTGTGAGGATGAGTCTCATTGAGAGGTTGGCATGAAATGGTTGGTTTGAGGGTGAGGATGTCTCATTGAGAGGTTGGCTTGGAATGTTTGGTTTGAGGGTGAGGATGAGTCTCATTGAGAGGTTGGCATGAAATGGTTGGTTTGAGGGTGAGGATGAGTCTCATTGAGAGTTTGGCAGGGAATGTTTGGTTTGACGGTGAGGATGAGTCTCATTGAGAGGTTGGCATGAAATGGTTGGTTTGAGGGTGAGGATGAGTCTCATTGAGAGGTTGGCTTGGAATGTTTGGTTTGTGGGTGAGGAGTCTCATTGAGAGTTTGGCAGGGAATGTTTGGTTTTGACGGTGAGGATGAGTCTCATTGAGAGGTTGGCATGAAATGGTTGGTTTGAGGGTGAGGATGAGTCTCATTGAGAGGTTGGCTTGGAATGTTTGGTTTGAGGGTGAGGATGAGTCTCATTGAGAGGTTGGCATGAAATGGTTGGTTTGAGGGTGAGGATGTGTCTCATTGAGAGGTTGGCAGGGAATGGTTGGTGTGAGGATGAGTCTCATTGAAAGGTTGGCAGGGAATGGTTGGTTTGAGGTGTCTTCATGTTGATTTTCATTAACTTTGCTGTGCTCATTGGGGAGGATCTCACCTGTTGTATAATGTATATCCAGTCATTGTACAATGCTTTGTACAAAGTATGCTCTTGGCTTCGTGGTTTCTCAACATTACCGATGCAAGCATTGTGTGCCAGATGTTTGTGCGAACTCAAATGTTTTTTCCATATGACGCTGTTTCCAATTATGTATTGCATCCCAAATAAGCTTGTTTGAAAGCAATTTGAATAATTGTTTTTTTGGGGGTGTTTTTTTTTTGTTACCTTCGCAAAAGCGGAAGGTTATGTTTTGATCGCTGTGTATTTATTTGTATGTCTGTGTGTGTGTGTGTATGTTATTCGCATAACTCAAAAAGTATTCAACCGAATTGCATGAAATTTGGTGGGATGATTGGTTATTATACGGGACACATTTGATTTGATTTTGGGAGCAATCGGGTCAAAGGTCAAGGTCACAAAGGTCAAAATCGTATTTTTACCAAGTACAGAACAGTAGCTGCGGCGAAGGTATGCGCTCTACCGAGTGCCCGTTCTAGTTTTGTTTTTTTTTTAAACAAGGTGTTGCAACAGCCTGGTGTTGGTTTAGCGGTTCGGGTGCCGGATTGGGATCCGAGGATCCTGGGTTTGAGTCCCGGTCGATGGCTGAATTAACGCCAGGGGGGTTGACTCAGGCTGTCATCCTTCCAAGGTCGGCAAATTGAGTACCAGCTCAATTCCGTGTGTGTCGCAAGAGGTGTGTAACAGGGTTGGCGGCAGGAAGGGCATCTGGCCATAAAACATTGCTTTCAAAGGAGACCACGGTGCCCAATAAAGGCCAACCCCTGCTCTGCGGGGAAAATGGCCTCCAAGTGTGGTTTTAAGATGTTACTACACAGATCCGCAGTCAAGGGAGAAACAATGGTGTGTGTTAAGTGTCAGGTAGATCACTCTGAGTAAGAGAAACCGTTATAGGAGCCTCATGTAAAGCGCAAAATGTCGACCAGACGTGTAGACAAATAACGCAACAGTTATACAAGATAGAACCCACCGAGACTGCCCCCTTTCCTTCCTTCAACCTGATGTCGCACCTTTTTTGATAATTTGTGAAAGAGACAAGACGAGCAGTCCATGAATTACCGGTAAGTTCTGAGTTGGAATTTTCTGATTAATGGGGAATTCATTTTATGATTAAATGTTTCAAGCTCAAAAACATTAGATGAGCCTCATTCGGTGTTTTTAATTTTATTTATTTTATTTTTATTTTTTGTATACAAAATCGAGGCTCGTAAGACCTAACACATTGAACATGAAAACCTGCACAGACACAAAGCATACAATGAAGGAAGCGGGAGACAAGAGGGAGAGAGAGGGAAGCGCACAAGCACAATAACAGTGGAGAACAGGGATGTCGGTAGATCTGTGGAGGGAGGAGGGAGGGGTACACGGTATAAAGCAAATTAACATTACTAGGAATTTCAGGAAAGGTTGGAGATTGAAAGAGGCGGATTTGGGGTGTTTTAACGGTGGTAGAAAAGGTCAAGGTTTTGGATGGGGGAAGACGAGATTGTGGTGAACAGCTGTTTTAAAGACCTGGAGGGAAGAGAGGGATTGAAGTGTGGGAGTTTGTTCCAGAGGCGGGAGAAAAGGGGAATGAAAGAGTGAAGGTGAGCAGAGAGTCTTTATTTTGGCAGTTTCACCAGAAGAGGGTTGCTGGCAGATCTTGTGCGACCTGTAGGAATATTTGGGGGACAGAGCACAGACAGAGCTGGGGGAGCAAGGCCGGAGAGGAGTCGGGGGAAGACAGAGACCACCGACCTGCCTGCGGTGAGTGAGTGAAAGGCCCTTACAATCGGCTTCATCGCGGAAGATTCCAATGATTCTGAATGCTTTGGTTTCAACAGTGTGAAGCCGAGCTAGGTGTGAGGCAGGAGCACCGGCCCAGAGGGGAGAACAGTATTCCATTGAGCTGCGGATGAAAGCCTTTAGTGCTAGTCGACAGTGGGGAGCAGTATTGTACTGAGCGACAGACAAAGGCCTTGTTTGTCGGCCTAGAGTAATTTTGATGCTTTTTATCACCCCTCAGCCCAATGGGCTCAGGGGTATTGTCGTCGCCGGCGTCCGTCAACTTTTGTTTTCCGTCAATTTCGAGCAGAACGGCTTGTCCGATTAAATCCATTTTTGCA
This sequence comes from Myxine glutinosa, assembly GCF_964187855.1. Taxonomy (NCBI): domain Eukaryota; kingdom Metazoa; phylum Chordata; class Myxini; order Myxiniformes; family Myxinidae; genus Myxine; species Myxine glutinosa. The sequence goes on from NC_136273.1 coordinate 97,856,938, forward strand.
GTGTGTGTTCGGGTTGAGTAGAGGAAGGTTCATGGGCGCGAAATGGGTTAATGGGTTCATGGGCGAAAATTTCATTACTTGCAGTTCCTACCGGGTATGCAACTTCGTTTCAAATAACAAATTATCATCAATGCTTCCTTTCACCATGCATGGGCTGAGCGGTTATGCCCGCTTTGCGGTGCTATTTATTTACCTTGGAATGAGAGGACATTCATCAACTGGCATTTGGGGGCAACTTGCAACAACATCGCAATGTCGTGCGCATGGCAAGGCCACCAAACACCTATATTAGAAACATTTATCACAGAAGAATGACTCGAATCCTGTGGAAATCTGATGACCATGATGTGATTTTTTTTTTTTTTGTAGTATCCAAAGTCGAGGCTTGTGGAGGAGGGAAAACACCAACAGCAGGGTTGAAGGACAAAATAGAGGGAGACTTGAACAAATAATGGGTTTGGTGAGTTTGCATGGGATGGACGAGATGGATGCAGAAACCAAACTCGGGAAGAAAAAAAAAAAAAACTGGAAATTTGGAATGTGTGCTTGGGGGTTGAGGGTAAATGGAGGTAGGAAAGATCGTGGTTTTGAATTGGGGATGATCTGAGATGATGGTGAACAGCCGTCTTGAAGACCTGGACCTGGAGGGTCTAAAATTAAACTTTTAAGTTCTCTCCTGGCCTCTCCTCTCCTATCTTTTACACTACAAGAAAGAAAAAGAAAAAGGATGGGAGATCAACCAAGGATGTTGTCATTAAACGCGTGCTTCGTTGAACGGTAACTCATGAGGCAAATGCTCAAATTTTCTTCAAATTAAAGTTTGACCACCCAATAATATTAAAATTGTGTGTTTTTTTTCATCAGCCGCTGTCAACGGGAACCCAACGGGTTCACGGGTCGTCTAGTGTTTTATATAATTACTCCCGCCAGGGAGTAATGCATTCGATCGTGTCAGTCCGTGTGTGCGTTTGTGAACAAGATATCTGGAAAAGTTCTGAACGGATTTGGATGAAAGTTGGTGGGATGATTGCCCATGGGATAAGGAAGAATTGATTAGTTTTTGGTGAAGCTCAGGATATTATTTCAGATCCAGGAATTTTTTGAAGGATTTTTTACCATTGGAAGATAGGGTTCAGCAGCGGCCACCCACGGCGGGAGCATGCGCTCTACTGAGTGGCGTTCTCGGTTTTTTGTGTAGCTTAAATTGCTTCCCCATGACGAAAAATCACCGCACGCCACTGCAAACAACGTATCGAACCAATAGTCAAACATGTTCCACTCCGTATACTTTATTTATTTATTTTTGTCTTTTTTCAGCACAAACTCTTATCGTGTAGCAACTTGTTGTAACCTGTATACACCATTGTATACTTTTTACATATTTTTATATTTTTTCTCATATTAGCTCATATTTTTCTCTTTCTGTTTTGTAGATTAACCCTTCATGTCAAAAAGAAGGAAATGGAATGATGACTATATGCACTTTGGTTTCACTTGCATAACGGGAAATGATGGCTTGCAAAAACCCCAGTGCACTCTTTGTAGTGTTGTTTTCCAACTCAAATCTGAAACCATCCAAGCTTCAAGAGCACTTCAAGAACAAGCATGGCAGAGCTGACGTTGAAGGACATGATGTTGGGTCATTGAAAATCAAAAGAGCTCGTTTTGATTCTGTATGAACTCTTCCAAAGTTGTTTCGTTTCTGTTGAAAAACCACTACTTCTTGCTTCATACCAAGTGGCATATGCAGTGGCCAAATCCAAGAAGCCCCATACAATTGCAGAAGATCTCAAGCCATGTGCACTGGAAATGGCAACAACTATCCTGGGCAAAGAAGCAAGAAATTTGATAGGAGCACCTGTTCAAAAAAATGTCATTCACAACCGAATCGGTGATTTGAGTGAAGATATTTTGGACCAAGTCATCTCAGATATCAGAGCTAGTCCTCTTAAAATCTCTATTCAGTCGGATGAGTCAACTGATGTCTCCAGTTGTTAACTCATCACATTAGTGAGGTATGTCAATGATGGTGCTGTGAAAGAAGATTTTCCTGTTTTGTGAAGATTTGAAAACAAGGACAACTGCAAAGGATGTGATGCAGCTGGTGAAAGACTTCCTTGCCAAACATGATTTCGATATCAGTCATTGGTTCTGTGTGCACTGACGGGGCACCTGCAATGCTTGGAAATAAATCTGGCTTTTCTGCATTGATGAAAAAGGAGATTCCAGACTTGCAAGTTACCCATTGTTTTCTTCATCGGCATGCTTTGGCATCAAAAACATTGCCTCCAAATTTGAAGAAAGTCCTTGATACTTGTGTGAAGATCAACTGGATCAGGGGATGAGCTTTGAACCATCGCTTCTTCAAATAATTTTGTGAAGATCTGGGAAGTGAGCATTCAGTTTTGCTTTTCCACACAGAAGTCCATTGGTTGTCACGAGGACGAGCTTTAACCCGCTTCTTTGAACTGCGGGAAGAAATCAAAGTTTTTCTGGAAGTGTGAATGTGATCTGGTTGGGGCATTGGAATCGCAGCAATTCGCCCAAATGCTGGCTTACTAAGCTGACATTTTCACTCGTATGAATGACCTGAGTGTTTCTCTTCAAGGAAAAGGGATAAACATATTGAAGGCTTGTGAAAAGTTTAATGCCTTCAAAGAAAAGTTACGTCTTTGGCATCAAAACATGGAAAGAGGCAATCTCTCAAATTTTCATTCACTTGAAGAGATGGTTGATGATGCTGGATCCATAACTCTTACTGTGCATGAAGAAATTGTGGCTCATTTGGAAATGCTGTCAGAATCGTTTGATGGATATTTTGCTGCTGGAGACCTGAAGATTTCAGAAGAATGGATCATGAATCCATATTCCTACAGTATGGAGAAAATGTCAAATGATGAAGAACTGAAGGAAGATCTTATTGATTTGCGGACAAATCGAGCTCTTGAAATGCAATTTGAAAGCAAGACTTTGGAGGAGTTTTGGTGTGCAGCACTGGATATGTTCCCAAGACTTGGTGGAAAAGCACTCAGTGTCCTCATTCCATTTGCAACGACATACTTGTGTGAATCTGGATTCAGTTCTCTTTTGTCAATCAAGACAAAATCTAGGAACTGCCTGAATCCACAGGCAGACCTGTGGATCGCAGTCAGCAAGAAAGTTCCACGTTTTGACAAAATCATGAAAGAGAAGCAGGAACAAAGAAGTCATTGAATTTTATGTTCACAATTGGGATTGATTTTACTGTTTCAAATTTTTTCTGTGTAAATTAAAATCCAATTGCTCAATTTATATTTGCATTTCATGCACTGAATGAATGAATGAATGATCGTTTTAAAGGCCATTTTTCCCTGCTAAAGTGGGGGTTAGCCTTTCGGGCCTCATGACAATCATGGTTCCCTGCTTGAGGCAATGTTTTTATGGCCGGATGCCCTTCCTGACGCCAACCCTTAGTCGCCTCTTACAATGCGCAGGGATACGGTGTACCTATTCTAAATCGGGGTACACACCGGGATCATTCATCCCAGCAAGCTGGTACTCAATTTGCCGACCTCGGAAGGATGACAGGCTGAGTCAACACCCCTGGCGTTAATTCAGCGATCGACCGGGATTCGAACCCAGGATCCTAGGATCCCAAGCCGGCACCCTAACCGCTAAGCCAACACCATGCTTAAAATCTTAGTTAAAATCACTGAGTTGAAATCTTATTTTTTAGTTCAATTTGTTCACCCACAGTATTGGGTTCACCCACCCACAGTTCACCCAACCACATACCCACAGTATGTGGTTCAATTTGTGGTTCAAAAATATAGAAGTCATTTAATTTTATGTTCACAATTGGGATTGATTTTACTGTTTCATTTTTTTTTCTGAATAAATTAGAATCTAATTGCTCAATTTATATTTGCATTTCATGCACTGAGTTTAAATCTTTTTTTTTTTTAGTTCAATTTGTTCACCCACAGTATTGTATGTGGTTCAATTTGTGGTTCAAAAATTTGACTTCTTCATCTTCAAATGTGATATTACTTTTGTAGGGGGTGTGAACATTAATCAAATATTTCCTAGGGGGTGTGGGGTATAGAAAAGGTTGGGAACCACTGGTCTTGTGTGAATCACTTGTCCTTGAAGCGTGTTTCTTGAGGCCTTTCCACTCCTCAAACTTTTTCTAGTTTGCTTATGCAATGTTGCTCGAGCCTGGTTGGAATGAGCTTTATCCCCGAAAACCATCACTGCTCGACAAGACTCCCTTGATGCGTCCTGGACTGTCAGTTTCTTTTCATGGTGAAGGTAGAAGAAATGCCCGAATGCTTGCCTATATGAGGGAAGCTTGCATCCCTTCACCTCATCCACCGTTGTTAGTAGCAAGTATACCTGTTTGCGGGTATCCATCTGCAGAAAGATTAAGTAGATTATGATTTCTATGTAAGACCAATCACTGCGAAATCTGGGAGATGACTGACATGTTGCAATTTTTATTTTTTTTATTTTTTTTTGTGCGTAGAAATATCAATATTTTTTTGGGAAGCAGGAATGATATTAAAAGAACTGCGTTTTGATGTGGTTTAGGGAGTTGAAAGGAGAACAATTGAGAGAAGAATGGACGCTGGATAAGGAAAAATGCTAAGGCTTAGGGAAATGGATGACCGGAAAAACTGAAGAAGAAGCCCGCAGAGACCGATAATTTTATACGTGTCGAATTGTAGAAGCTATATGTTCTATATATGTATAATTGCAGAACATATGTTCATCTGAATTCATTCGTATATATATAAAAAATGAACAAATAATAGTTTTATTTAAATTTTAAAAATCTGATTGGAATACAAAAATCAGATTTTTAAATTTAAAAAAAAACCAAAAAAAAAAAACTTTGGGCCCCAGGGGGTGACCTTTTAAAGTTATTCAATCCAAATGATTTTTCAGTCACAAAGTTTTTACTACTAATCGAATAGATTCCCGGGGTGAGAGTATGAAAAATCCAAACTTTACATTTTTGTGACACCCTGATATATATATCTATATAATTGTCGTGTGATTCCCCTCGGTGAAGACCGGGAAATCACGGATAGCAATCGAGCGTTATTCGAGGCGTTGTTCAAATACGGATTTCACTAAATATGCGCGAGGAAGAAGAAGCTGGCAGCTTTTACCTGACGCGATCTCGCCGGGCAGTCTTCAAAACCTGCAGGAAATGAACTCGCACGAAAAACGGAAATATGTACAAAAATAAAAGAGGGTTTATTGCCACGGATGCCGATAATACAAAATAAAACGCGCCAGTTACTAACTATGGTTCCTAAATCAGGACGTCCCCACACCAGATTTAAACACAAACAAATGGGGAGGATTTACGAAAACGTGTGTGTGTGTGTGTGTGTGTGTGTGTGTGTGTGTGTGTGTGCGTGCGTGCGTGCGTGCGTGCGTGCGCGCGCGCTTGCTTGCTTATCTCAATCTGGCTGAGGTGTGTCGGGGATCGTCAGGCCCCAAGCTCGTCGTCCGAACACTGCTCCGGTTAGTGGGAAGAAGGCCTCCGCGCCCTTGTTCGCTCGGCCCCGATGAAGCCCTCCAGCGCGATGCGAACGAATGAGCGCGCAGCCATGCCCCTCCTCACGAACGCGGCACAGAAACCGCGGCTCTTCGTTCCTGGTGCTCTGCCTTTTTACGAACACCCCACATGCAATCTCTCCTCGGTTCGCAACCATCCGTCACATCCCGCGCACCGTCGCTCGCCAATGTCTGATACCAAGAGGAGAGAGTCGATGGCAGAGAATACGTGAAGGCCAGAGAGAGTCGAGGTCCAGCGCAAGAGGGAAGTGAAGAGGAAGAGAAAATTTCGGCCAGCCAGTTGTTTTATCGGCCGTGGTCTGACGCCACCGGTCCTCCCTGCCAATCAGTCCGTCGCCTCTCGACCTCTCGAATGTTCTTCCCCCGTTAGTCCTTTACCATTGGCCAAGCGTTTCGCGCTCTCCTCACGTCATCGGCCGGTGGCCAACCAGTATGCCGCTTCCTGCTCCCTTCCTTCCACCAATCCGTGGGGAGCTTCTTGTCCCTCCCTTGGCCAATCACCAGTCCTTCCTTACTCTGCCAATCAGCGGCCTTCGCCCTGCCTCGTGCGATGAGTGTTGCTATACCAGCTGGTGCTGTAGCTGGCTGCGGTTCCATTGGCAGTGCCCCGAACTGGCTTCCGGTGAGTTTTATTGTTGGGGGGTGGGGGGGGGATTTAATTCATGTGTGCTAATGGGCCTAACTAATGTCGATGTTGTAGTGCCATACGAGACAATGAATAGATCACAGGTCTCACACACAGGGAAATTAGCATAATCCCTACTCTATTTAACACAAGGCCATCCTCGTATGACCACAAAAATACACTTAATCCGACATCCAGAATAGACAGGTCCCTGCTTATGTACATCGAGATGGTTCACCTTCACGACAGTCGGAGCATGATACCGACACAGATCTACCTGATCTATATATCACTACCCCAAAATTCATAATATATATGTATATATTGTCCTGTCCGTGCTGATAAAGACCTGTCTCAGACAGATTGCCGATCAAGCTTGCACTCCGAGGCGTTCAGTCAAAAATAGTGGTGTTCTTTATACGCGAGGGAAAGGAGAATGACAAACTTACCTTGACGGGTCCCAACAGACGTCCTCAAACCTGGGATAATTGTCAATTCAAACCGCCATGGATTCAAATGTACAAAAATACCGGCGTTACAGAAGAAGCCAGTAACCAAATGATGCAGGACAAAACTGAAATTCCTAAATGGAGCGTCTCCATACAGACAAAGGGAACAATAAAAGTGACGAGCGTTACACCTAGGTCCCCCTTCGGTGAAGTGATGAGTTGACAAAGTGGACGACGCAAGGTGGCCATCTTGGATTTTGACGTGGCGACCCAATTTTCAATAGCGTTCCTTATGCGTAGATACACCCACACATCAGATTAGAAGTTAGTACCGGTAGTTCGTTTATTTTTCAGGATATTTTGCTCAAGGTTCAAACATACAAATGGTGGCGGCCATCTTGGATTTTGACATGGCGACCCAATTTTAAACAGCGTTCTTCCTTATGCCTAGATACACCCACACACCAGATTAGAAGTTGGTACTTCGCCTATTTTTCAAGATATGCCGCTCACAAGGTTCAGACATACCTGGCGGTGGCCATCTTGTATTTTGACGTGGCGACCCAATTTTCAATAGCGTTCTTCCTTATGCCTAGATACAACCACACACCAGATTAGAAGTTGGTACTTCACTTATTTTTCAAGATATTCCGCTCACAAGGTTCAGACATACATACATCTTGGATTTTGACTTGAGTTGCACCCACACACCAAATTAGAATTCGGTCCTTCGCTTATGGACGGACGCACGGACAGACGCACACACGGACGGAGGGGAAAACCATAGTCCCCCTTTCGCTCCGCGGTGCGAGGGGGGACAAAAATAACAGTGTAATTGTGACTTGGCTCTGGTCCCCTTGATCGTCCGGAACCGTCACAAGCCCTCTGTCCTCGGGTGGGAATAAATAAATAAATAAATAAAACAGGCACAGGATGCACAGTTTGTGCGTGGGAAACAGGCCTCCTTGTGCAGTCTGCTCACTGCTGGTTCTATGCGCAAAGTGAGCAGGCCGCGCCTGTTTGGTCACTCCAGCCACGCTCGTCCTCCTGATCGTCGAGACCTCCAATGTCCCTGGCGCAAGAGCTTATCGGCGACCGTTCACTTCCAGATCCAGAAACCGAGACTAAATGTCGGCCCTCCATCCTCCTTTGTACTCCAGGCTCAGACGTCATCCGCCGCCACCCATGCTTGCTCCAACCTGAGTCCCTCCCCTCTCTTCGTTGCTCAACAATCCTAACCAATCACTGCTCTCCAGGGCGTGGCCTCACGGACTTGCCTGCTCTTGTGATCACCCATCGGTGGTATCGGCTGTGGTTGAATGTCCCGTTTCCGGTTAGTTTTTATTTAGTGTTATTAATGCGTGATTGCTGGCTATCTGTGTGTGCTGCATTGTCATAAGGAACAGAGGGGAAATAAGAGGCGATTACATACAGGGGATTTACCATTAATCCCTGCCTAATTAACATAACCCTAACAACGCCGTCATCTATCTATAATTCCACTAATCTCTGTGTGTGTGTGTGTGTATGTGTGTGTGTCTGTGACCGCTGTTTCTCGACAACCACGGGTCCGATATACTTGAAACTTGCCAGGTATATTGCTGGGGACCCGAGGATGTGCCTTTTCAAGGTTTCATATTAATCGGAGAAGTAGTTACCGAGCTATGTCCAAAAAACGATTCAACCAATCAGAGCAGCGAGCTATCACGTGTGCCGAACGTGGCGAACAGACTGCCTCGGACGGCACATTTGAGAGCGTATTCATTTATTTCACGTTGGCAAACTATGTTGGCGCTATGTTGGCGTTAAACTATGTTTTAAAACTAATTTGCGATTCATCGTAACTGCGATATGCGACCTTCCGGACAGTCAAATGAGGACGTCACTTCCGGACTTACGGATAGTCATAGTGACGACGTACTGATGCTGAACGTGGCGAGCAGACGCTGTAAGGTACGATCGATTGTAGTACACGTTTATAATAACTCTGCCGACACAGGCCCGATTAACTGCAGCGCCATCCGAGCTGCGGCGTCGGGACGATACATTCATTGTACGGTCACATCACGCACTTACGGGCACGCCCATGGGCCCATGGGCACGCCCATGCATGCATGGGCGAAGACATTTTTTTTTTTTTTTTTTGGCAAGGAACGGGCACCCACGTACGGGCACGTCCTAGTCTTCTATCTATAATTCCAGTAATCTCTGTGTGTATGTGTGTGTGTATGTGTGAATGTGTGTGTGTCTGTGACCGCTGTTTCTCGACAACCACGGGTCCGATATACTTGAAACTTGCCAGGTATATTGCTGGGGACCTGAGGATGTGCCTTTTCAAGGTTTCATATTAATCGGAGAAGTAGTTACCGAGCTATGTCCAAAAAACGATTCAACCAATCAGAGAGCAGCGAGCTATCACGTGTGCCGAACGTGGCGAACAGACTCTGCCTCGGACGGCACATTTGAGAGCGTATTCATTTATTTCACGTTGGCAAACTATGTTGGGCTTGTTGGCGCTATGTTGGCGTTAAACTATGTTTTAAAACTAATTAAAACTAATTTGCGATTCATCGTAACTGCGATATGCGACCTTCCGGACAGTCAAATGAGGACGTCACTTCCGGACTTACGGATAGTCATAGTGACGACGTACTGATGCTGAACGTGGCGAGCAGACGCTGTAAGGTACGATCGATTGTAGTACACGTTTATAATAACTCTGCCGATACAGGCCCGATTAACTGCAGCGCCATCCGAGCTGCGGCGTCGGGATGATACATTCATTGTACGGTCACATCACGCACTTACGGGCACGCCCATGGGCCCATGGGCACGCCCATGCATGCATCGGCGTACTTTTTTTTTTTTTTTTTTTGGCAAGGAACGGGCACCCACGTACGGGCACGTCCTAGTGGGAACAACGATACTCTTACACGACATAGTCTAACGGATCCATACTTCTGTACACGGAGTTTCTTCTTCTTCTTCTTCATCATGACATATGGAGCATGGTAATCTACACACTTCTACCTGGCTCGAAGGTAATCATTGCTTACCCCCCACAAACGTGCGTGCGTGCGCGCGCGCACAGTCATCCTAGTATTGACTTGGGTGCACTTGTTTTTTTGTTTTTTTTTTGCTTTGAAACTTGATAACAGCAATACCAAGGAGGCCAACTTCATGCATGCTCTTGGAATTTGAAAATGGTATAATCTACCAATTACCAAGTAATTTTGCTTTGAAACTTAAAAAAAAAAATTTAAATTAACTTTCTTACAATGTGGGTCATATTTTAAAGTGTGGTAGTATTAGTCAATTTATATTTTGGAAAACCTTAACGTTTTTCCCATGATTATCTGTTAGAACTTGCAATTGACAGTCAATTATTGTGAGTGACCTGGTTGGTCTGCACTGAGGATGCTTTTTGAATCTTGTGAACGTTGGCAACAATATTGTGGGCGTTGATGCAAGAGCTAATTTAGAATTGGCACAAACTGAGAGATTGCTGACTGGTATGATCAGTGCTTTGCTTTGATGGTACAGTGCCTTCAGAAAGTATTCACCACACCCCATTGATGTTTGTCACATTTTGCTGTTGCGGCCTAAATTTAAAATGGATTAAAATAAGTCACTGATCTGCACATAATACCCCATAATGTCAAAGTGGAATTTTGTTTTTCGAATTTTATACTAAAAATGAAAAGCTTAAATGCCTTGTCAATAAGTGTTCAACCCCTTTGCTATCATACTCCAAATTGAGCCCTGGTGCATCCAATTTCCTTTGATCACCCTTGAGGTCTCTTACAACTTGATTAGAGTCCACCTGTGCCCAATTCCATTGATTGGATATGATTTATAAAGAAACACACCTTTCCATATAACGTCCCACAGTTGACGGTTCATGTGCATGTCAGAGCAAAACCTCGACCATGAAGTCCAAAGAACTGTCTGCAGAAATCCGAGATATAATTGTGAGGAGGCATAGATCTGGGGAAGGGTAGAAAACAATTTGTAGTGTTTAAAGTTCCCAAGAACACGGTGAGCTCCATCATTAGGAAATGGAAAGAATATGGAACGACCCAGACTCTTCCTAGAGCTGGCCATCCGACCAAACTGAGTAACCAGGCATGAAGAACCTTGGTCATGGAGGTGACCAAGAACCCAATGACCACTGACAGAACTAGAGTTCCTTGGCTGGGATGGGAGAACTTGCCAGAAGAACAACAGTCTCTGCAGCACTTCACATAATCTAGTCTTTATGGGAGAGTAGCCAGGTGGAAGCCACTCCTGAGAAAAAGGCACATGACAGCAAAAATGTACATAAAAGACTGAAAGAATGAGGCAAAATATTCTGTGGTCTGATGAGATGAAAATTGAACTCCTTGGCCTGAATGAAAAGCTGAACGTGTGGCAGAAACTGAGCACAGCTCATCACCCATGCAACACCATCCCTACCATGAAGCATGGTGGTGGCAGCATCATGCTACGAGGATGCTCTTAAGTGGCAGGAACTGGAAGACTTGTAAGGATAGAGGGAACGATGAATGGATCCAAAATACAGGCCAGGCGGAGAACCTGCTTCAGAGTTCAAAATATCTGACTGCAATGAAGATTTGTGTTCCAACAGGACAATGACCCCAACCATGGTGAAATTGCTAAAATCAAGACTCTCTGCTCACCTTCATTCTTTCATACCTCTTTACTCCCACCTCTGGAACAAACTCCCTCACTCTCTTTAATCCCACTCCTCCCTCCAGGTCTTCAAAACAGCTGTTCACCACCGTCTCTTATCTTCCCCCATCCAAAACCTTGATCTTTTCTACCTCCATTAATTCACCCCAGATCCACTTTTCTGAAATACTGACGTCTTTCTTGGAAGTCCTAGCAGTGTCAGTGTTTTATGCCTCCCCCCCCCCCCAAGCCCTCTCCCTCCCACAGATCTGATGTCCCTGTTTTCTGCTGTTGTACTTGTGTGCTTCTCTCCCTCTCCCCTATTTGTCTCCCTTGTATGTTTTGTGTGTCCGTTTGTTTTTGTTTTTGTGATTAATGTTAGCTCTTACACGAGCCTCGATCTTGTATACAAAAAAAAACAGCATACATCCAAAGCGGCACTGGAATGGCTTCAGGACAAGAACATGAAAGTCCTTGAGTGGCCCAGCCAAAGCCCAGACTTGAATCGCTTTGAGAATCTGTGGAAAGACGTGAAGGTTGCTGTTCATTTATGCTCCCCATCCATCTTGATAGAACTTGAGCAAATCTGCAAGGAAGAATGGGGGAAACTCCACAAATCCAGATGTGCAAAGCTGATGCAGACATGATGCAAAGACTTGCTGATGCAAGAAGATTTGAAGCTGTAATTGCTGTCAAAGTCGATTCTATCATGTATTGACTCGGGGGATTTAATACTAGATATTTTTGTATTTCATTTGGTTCACGAGTTATCAATTGACCACTATATTCGTCTTGGGTGTGTGTGTCTGTCTGTGTGTGTGTCTGTCTGTCCGCAGCATAACTAGCCGATGATATCATCCGATCTTGATGAAACTTGGGTGGTAGGTTGATATCATGATCTAGTTGTGTTCTGCCTAGAGTGGGCGTATTGCGACCATTGTGGGCAGAGCCACGCCAGAAAAAGATGTCTTTTTAGGGGGTAATCGATTTGAAGCTACATCTTCTCCGAGGGGTTTGGTTGAATCTGACAGGGGTTTCAGTATTTCGTTCGGCGAATGTCATGCCTAGCCACACGGAGCTCGATTTTTATTTATTTATTTATTTAATTTTTTTTCCTCCATTTCATTTTTCACCGAATTTTCGGTATTGTGTAGCTAACTAACCTCATAACTGATTATACATTATTTTCTATCATTTCAAGGTCGGTAACCTTCGTTTTGACATTTCCGGGCCTGTTTCGGTTATAGTCCGTCCTTTGTCATTGAACACCGTTCGCTCGTGAACCATCGTCGTCTCCTGACTTGTTTTAATTATTTTGTAAAAAAATCTCTAAAAACCAAATTCCACTTTGACATTATGGGGTATTGTGTGTCGATCAGTAACCCCCAAAAAAATCTCAATTTAATCAATTTTAGTCAGGCTGTAACCCAGCAAAATGTGGATTAGGTTGAAGGGTGTGAATACTTTCTGAAGGCACTAACTTTTACAGCATGTCCTTATAATAGCTTTTGTTGCTTCTGGTGTCTTACCTCATGCCTGTGCTGGTGAGTATTTTTGGCTTTAATAAAACATTCCAATCCACAGCTCTAGTTGCAAGTCCTGGGGGTGGGGGGTCTTATGGAAATTACGTGAGACTTGGCAAACAAGTTTTTCACCTGTGATTTTATAGTTGGACAAAGTGCGACATTATTGTCCAATTTGTATTAAAAAAAATTCATTTGATAGCTCCGTCAATGTACTTGATCTTGTGCTACATTCCCATTGGTTTGTCATGAAATTGTATGATTATATTTTATAATGTGGAATTACAAAACCAGATTTGGCATGAGGATCTAAAAAATACACTAGATCATATTACAGTATGGAAATAACAGCCATGTAAACGAAATATATTTGGCACATTACTTCCACTATGCCTCTGACGAAGAGGCCTGAGGTGTTATGATTTTGTGTTGTCAGTCAGTCCATCTCTCTAAGTCCATGATGGGTTTTCATTACCACGATAACTTGAGAAATGGCTGCAGGAATTTCAGTCAAAATTGGATCAAGTACACTACATGACAAAAAGTATGTGGACACCCCTTCTAATTAGTGGATTCGGCTGTTTCAGCCATACCCATTGCTTATATATATACACAAAGAATTAAGTTAAGCACCCCCCCCGTTTTTTTACAACCTCGCACATTACAAGTTTGTTGTCGTCAAAACAGTGTAATATACCCATGATATTGCTATATTTTCTGGAGAAGTGATATTATGGTCACATAAAAACATAACAATCATGCCGTTTTCAATATTTTATTCTGAATAATTTAAGGTGACATGTTTTGGGAATTTTAGGCATATTTTCACCTCAATTTAAGTATGGAGCTATAGGTCCATCACGGACAGTGTGGATGACGTTTGTTTTCTAACGTACAGTCATTGTTCTGAGAAGACCTCTAGCGATCTTTGCGTCAATAACGTGTGTAGGACCCACGTGATCGGATCACTGACTCAACCCTACGTCTCATAGACCCTGTAAGCCGTCGTATGCGTTGCTGTGGCAGGTTGTTCCATTCCCGATGTAATGCACGTTCCAATTCATCCAGATTGGCTATTGGAGGGACCATCTTCGCAATTTGTCGTCCCAACATGTCCCAAACGTGCTCGAGGGGGTTCAGGTCAGGACTGTACGCAGGCCAGGGGATGGTTGTCACAGCACCTTGCTCCAGCAAGGCTCGGACGCGTCTCGCACGGTGAGGCCTGGCGTTGTCATCCATGAAGATGGGTCTGCTGGCGAGGGTGTGGTCATCGAAGTGCGGAATTACGGTGGTATTCAGGATTTCCTCGGCATATCGCTCTCCGTTGAGGTTACCTCGCACAGTTATCAGGTCCAACTTACAGTCATGGGAGAAGCATCCCCAGACCATAATCGAGCCACCACCAAAGGGTACCGTTGGTTGAATGTTTTTAGGTGCATACGCGGTGTTTTTGTGGCGCCACACCCGAACACGCCCATCTGTCACGTACAGCAAGAACCGGCTTTCATCCGACCAATGAACTCGCCTCCAAGACCGGATGTTCCATCCACGTCGCGCTAGGCACCATGCCAAACGCTCCCTCTGATGTCGTTCGAGTAGCCTTGGACGCTTGATCACTCGTCTTGACCTTAAACCGGCCGATTTCAGGCGGTTCCTCACGGTACGGTGACATAGCCTTCTGTTGGGCAGCCAGTTGTCCTTCAGGAAATGGCTCGGGGCGAAGGGATATCGTCGCACCAGTCTCAAAAGCGCTCTATCTTGGCGGACTGTTGTCACGCGAGGTCTTCCAGACCTTGGGCGGTCCTTCACCGCATCCGTTTCCTGGTGTTTCTGCACCAACCGACTGATCACCGAATGGTGGTAACCAAACGTTCGAGCTACAGCTTTTCTGGACATTCCGGACTCGATCATGCCTATTATCCGCCATCGTTCTCCGTCCGACAACCGTCTACGAGCCACCATTACGAGAAAATGACCATGTAACCCCCACACGAGCTCAGGCGTGACTTGCAATAACCCGTGATGATAGTGCATTTACAGAAAATCACGACCACGTGGATGATAACACGTGCTGCACGAGCGATGGGCGTCACAGATGAGTGCACTCATCTGCATTTCATCAATGGATAATTGCTAATGTCATACCAATCATTATTTGATCTCACATACCTTAGAATATATGCCAATGTATACATATACACAAAGAATATATATTAGGGGGTGCTTACCTTAATTCGTTGTGTAGGGGTGCTTAACTTAATTCTTTGTGTATATATATATATATATATATATATATATATATATATATATATATATATATATATATATATATATATATATACAGTCATCCCTCGCTATATCGCGGTTCACTTTTCGCGGATTCGGTACATCGCGGTTTTTTCTCGCTAGTATATGTAAAATTATATCGCTGATTTTTCGCTATATCGTGGGATTTTGCAGTATAAATGTATTTTTATATACTATTATTTTAAATATTTTTGTGGTAAAATAAGCATTTTCTAGCCTAAAAAATTAAAAAACGTAAAGAAATAAGAAAAATACAGTATTTAAAACATATTACAAGAAATAAAATACTGTACATAGTGTACAGTAGAAGGGTAGACAAAGAGTCGTGCGTATGGAAAACGCCAGTACATTCATCATCGTCATCACCTTCATAGTCATCAGTACTGCACAGCTAATTCATCATCATCTTCATCACGCAAGTTGTAGTATTGAAGAGCCGGGGCTCTTGCTTGATACGGACGAAATGACGGGCAAGACACAAACTCGTCCGAGAAGATATTTATTCTCAAAACCAACTCGGGAACACTGAAAAGCCCATTTATCGGGCTGCATTATAAAGCACAACCAGAAACCGAAAGCCAAGCCTCTCAAGCGTGGCGTGCTTCGGTGAATCGGTGGTCACGTGATCAACAGGTGTAGCTGATTATACCCGCAAAGCGCGGCACGCTTTAGCGGTCACGTGACCAGCCACTCTCGCGCCGGGAATCCCCGCCGGTGACGTCACCGGCTGGAGCAAGGAGATTCTGATGCTGGTCTTGCTTGGGGAACCCATAGGTAGCTACAGTATCTTCAATGGTGAGTACCCATTAGAATTTTATATGTTGTTAAAATTACGTATGTTTAAGAGTGTAAAAAGTGTTTAAGAGTATAGGAAGTGTTTATAAGAGTATGGGAAAGGTTAATAAGAGTGTGGGGAGTTCATAATGCTTTAAAATATATATTAAAAAAATATATATATATGGTCGCTACTTCGCGGATTTTCGTTTATCGCGGGGGGTTCTGGAACGTAACCCCCGCGATAAACGAGGGTTCACTGTATATATATATATATATATATATATATATATATACACACACACACATGTATATATGTATATATATATATTGTTGCGGATATGGGATTTGCATCCATCCATATCCGCTTGTAAATATTCTCCTATTTCCTCAATACTTCCCAACTATCCCCAATCCCCCATTCCCTAGTCCCATTTTCTGTAAACAACACTCTGTAGACCCGACCTCCCCCTATTTCCCCCATTAAATGTCGTGCCCAGGTTCACCGCATCTCATGTAAGACAACTATAGGACATCTTGCTAGTTATTCTTAGTCTATGTCAGTTAAGGACTCGTTTCCATTAATTCTGACCCTTCGTTGCACCAGAATGTGATTGTATGGCACCGTTAGGAAGTTTAGGACCTCCCAATACCTCCCCGCAGCTCTTCCTCAGTTCAGCAACAACAACAACAGCAACGGCGGCGGCGGCGTGCACAGGGAGTGCGCGTCCTCACTCTGGCTTGGTTGGTAGGGGGTGTTGGGAGGGCATGAGGCCTTCCCAGTGAGCCGCCATCGAACATGTGCTCGACGGGGTTACCAAATAGGGGCTCCCTGTCAGCTCCTCGTCAAGGGCGGAGCCCGGTAACCCCCGCACCCAATGGAAGCGGCGGACCGGTCCCATCTGGGGCGGAGCCAACCAGCTGAGGGCGTGTCACTCCCCGTTGAGCATGCGCAGCCGAGGGAGTGGGGACGTCAGATGCGCGCTGAGCTTGGAGAAAGAAAGACGCCACCTCCGAGCGCTGTGAGGCCTCCCTGCATCTCTTGGACCGTGCTTGATCCTGTCCCCGAGCCAAGGTGCACCTTGTGCTATCGAACTACCTGTCCTTCCCTGCCATCAATCCCTGTGTAAGTCAGCCTTGTTCCGTTTGTCTGTGGTCTGTCTGGGATAAAGATAAGACTGTAACTAAGTGCCTATCTCTTCTGTGCCTTTACCTCACTACCTTGTAATCTACCCCTTTTCTCCCCCACTGTAATTATATCCTCCTCCGGAGGTCTTGAGAACTGTACCCCTTGCGTCGTTTCATCTATCCCAGTCGTTGTGTCCTTTCCATCATTGATTTAGCATAGCGCGATTTGGTCAACGTTTGGGTGGAATCGGGGTCTAGTCGGGGAATAACTGTTAGGTCGCGGTAATACACCACCGCTCGGTCGAAATAACATCTAACCGCGATCCGTAACAATATATATATATATATATATTGTTACAGACGCGGTTTTAGATGTTATTTTACCGAGCGGTTGGTATTACCGCGTCCAAACAGTTACTCCCCGATTAGAACCCGATTCCACCCGACGTTGACCAGATCGCACCGCAGATATTCAATCGGGAAACCTCTAAAGCGACCGCAAGAGAATGAAAAGAGAAGAAGACAGAGTACGGAGGAAGAACAGATTTATTATACACACACAAGCAATGGATGGAAGAAGCAGTCACACAGCGAATCGTTAACTTACACTATTCATTTTACTTAACCCCAAGACAACGAGTAGGACAGACGACGTTCACACTTACACGGGGGATATTGCAGGCAGGTAGGGCTTGAGGTGGATTGCTGGAGAGGGAGGAGGGTCGGAGGCAGCAGCTCTCAATTTCTCGCGGTTTTTGGCGGGAAAACCCTTCGTCGCGTATCCGCTGCCGATGCTTTAGACGTCACGCGCTGGCTCGGGCACACCTGCTCCTCTCCTTCTGGTGGAGCCGTCTCCCTCCTTTCAGCGCATCTCTCCAAAGCTGGTTTCCTTCCCGAGTACCTCTCCTCTTTGGCTTGGAGCGTTTCGCATCTCACCGCTCCTCTTGGTGTCGCCTCTTCGCTCATCTCCCAGGTCATCTCTTGAAGCAGTCCCTTACAGTCGCTTTTATAACTCGGGGCGGAATCAAGCCGCCGGCTGCGAGGGCACGCCTACTGGGTCGCTCACCGCGGTGCTGATTGGCCATGCGACCCTCTGGCTCACTCCTCCCCTCTATGACGAGGTGGAGACACGCCTTTCTTCTCCGAGGTTAGCACATGGGCAATGGCGGCTTGCGGGATTGAACACAACTCGCACCCTTTTGAAAGGAACTTTGGAGAGCGGAGATGTTTGGGGAAATTGCAAGGGCCTACGCTTATTTTGTTTGATACAATGCAAAGTCAATCGAGTGGGAAACACATATTTAGCCTACATAGAATAAGGAAATACACTATTTAAAAAGATATATCGTGGCCTGCGTGTAAGTTTCATGGAATTAACTAGGAGGACGGCTGCGACCATTATTTACATTACCAGGGTGTTACCATACTTTTGTAACGTTCACATTGTAACGTTTTCACATTCGTTACACTTCCTCAAAAATTGTTACACTTCTCAAAAAACCGTTACACTTCTCAAAACCGTTATATATATATATATATATACACACACATCTCTCAAGCGCAGCTATGCAATCTCCATAGACAAACATTGGCAGTAGAATGGGCCGTACTGAAGAGCTCGGTGACTTTCAACGTGGCACAGTCATAGGATGTCACCTTTCCAACCCGTCAGTTCGACAAATTTCTGCCCCGTTAGAGCTGCCCTGGTCAACTAAGTGCTGTTATTGTGAAGTGGAAACGTCTCGGAGCAACAACAGCTCAGCCGCGAAGTGGTCAGCCACACAAGCTCACAGAACGGGAGTGCTGAAGTGCATAGTGCGTAAAAATCGTCTGTCCTTGGTTGCAACACTCACTACCAAGTTCCAAACTGCCTCTGGAATCAACGTCGGCACAACAACTGTTCATCAGGGGCTTCACGAAATGGGTTTCCATGGCCGAGCAGCCGCACACAAGCCTAAGATCACCATGTGCAATGCCAAGCGTCAGTTGGAGTGGTGTAAAGCTCGCCGTCATTGGACTCTGGAGCAGTGGAAACATGTTCTCTGGAGTGATGAATCACGCTTCACCATCTGGCATTCCGACGGACTAATCTGGGTTTGGCGAATGCCAGGAGAACGCTACCTAGCGGAATGCATAGTGCCAACTGTAAAGTTTGGTGGAGCAGGAATAAAGGTCTGGGGCTGTTTTTCATTGTTCGGACTAGGCCCCTTAGTTCCAGTGAAGGGAAATCTTAACGCTACAGCATACAATGTCAGGAAGGGCATCCGGCTATAAAAACATTGCCTCAAACAGGGAACCATGATTGTCATGGGGCCCACAAGGCTAACCCCTGCTCTAGTGGGGAAAATGGCCTTAAAACGATCATTCATTCATACAATGACATCCTAGATGATTGTGTGCTTCCAACTTTGTGGCAACAGTTTATGGAAGGCCCTTTCCTGTTTCAGCATGACAGTGCCCCTGTGCACAAAGCGAAGTCCATACAGAAATGGTTTGTCAAGATCGGTGTGGAAGAACTTGACTGGCCTGCACAGAGCCCTGACCTCAACCCAATTGAACACCTTTGGGATGAATTGGAATGCCGACTGCGAGCCAGGTCTAATCGCCCAACATCAGTGCCCAACCTCATTAATGCTCTTGTGGCTGAATGGAAGCAAATCCTCTCAGCAATATTCAAAATCTCGTGGAAAGCCTTCCCAGAAGAGTGGAGGCTGTTATCGCAGCAAAGGGGGGACCAACTCCATATTAATGCCCATGATTTTGGAACGAGATGTTTGATGTTCATGTGTCCACATACTTTTGGTCATGTAGTGTATGTAGTATGATGTAAAGATGAACTGATTATATTTTGGGGTCAAGAGGTCAAAGGTCAGCTAAAAATGTGATACTTTAGAACACCTGAAGGGATTTAAACCAAACTTGGTACAAGTATGTAATAATGTGGGTGGACGCATATCGGTCGTGACTGAAGAATGCACTGCCAGTCTTTTTTTTTTTTTTGTCTTTTTTTTTCTTCTTTTTATTTATTTATTTATTTATTTATATAATTGCTTGATGAGGGTTTGGATGAAAGTTGGTGGACAGGTTGGGTGTTTGAGGAGAAATAATTGATTCAATTTCGGTGAAAATCTGGATATGAGAATTTTCTTTTTTTGTGAATATTCACCATTGGGAGATGGGGACAAAAAACGATATGAATGAATATGAATGAATTCATATCGTTTTTTTTTTTTGTGTGTCCTACAAAATGATATATTGATCATCTACAAAATAGATCTACAAAAAACGATATATTGCATGATATTTCAAAAAGTTGTGGACTAGTTGTGACAACCTAGGTGGATGATTTATTTCAAAAAGTTGGTGACTAGAACATGCTGATTCCATTTTGGTTCAGGTCTGGATCCAGATCCGGCCGATCAGTGGGACACAAATCGTAAACTGTCCAGTGCCCAGCCAGATAGAGTAATGTGCTCTATTGAATGCCATTGTAGTTGCAATTTTTGTGGAAAGTGAGTCTCCCTTAAATTGTAGCTGATGGAAATTGTGGAGCTTTAAAAAAAAATTTTTTAAAATGCTTTTGATCCGTACTTCTTTTTATGTTGCTTGTAAAAGTAAGCTATTTCTGCTGCATCCTCAGATGAGTGTGGCAGTGATGGGCTTCAGGCTGATTGCAGTACAGTGTCTGCAACCTCACAGACATCATATTTTGCAAACCTCTGTGGTGCAACATCTCCCCTCGATGAGAAGATCACCAAACTTGCTGAGGTGGGTAGCATGCCTGGAGGATTGACCTCAGACAAGCCGAGCTTATTCAAACTCATTGATTTCCTCAAACTGCAATATATTGGCAAAAGTTTTTGTAAAGGCCCCATAACCTCACACTCGACTTTGGCGTAACACATTTGCTGTGCTTTTCCTCTTTCAAGAATGTGATGTGAATTACCTTTAACGCCCCTCCTAACCAACCCCCCCCCCCCCCCCCCCCCTCACCGTATCCCTTCCAACCTTTCAATGTGAAATGATGTACATGCAACAATTATTTAGAAAAATAGAAATTAACCACAAATGCTATGACGTGCGAAAACAAACTACTACAAAAAATTTCAATTATAATTTTTTTTTATTTTTAATGAATTAGGAGCTCTTCTCACGCTCCATGGTCGAAGAGGAACTGCGGAGTGCACCTTACGAGTTCCCTGAGGAGCGGCCAATTGAACTCCTCGAGGAGACTCGCCAAAGCCTTCAACGGCAACTCACGTTTGATGTTCTGTGGGTATTATATGCTTGGCCATGAGTTGGGCTTTCTTCTTTATGGGATCATTCATTCCTGAAGATGTGATTATTGAGGCAAATTGGTTTCTGGCAAACAATTGCAGCACTGATGCTGGCGATCAGTTTCTTCAAATGGTGTATTTTGTCTTTTGAGTATGACAAGGAAAGCTATGGGGTTTTTTGGGGGGGTGACATTACGCATGACACACACACACACACACACACATACACACAGACACAGGACAAACACACAGGTGTGGAGCAATTTTCCCTCACTCTTCTGTCAGGTTCAAAGTACTTCAGTTGAAACATTAAAAAGACATTGGTGTACTCCAATCAAGTTCCAAGAATAAGAGTTCAATAATTTATTAATACTTGCAGAAAGACGTTAGATTTCCAAGTTCATTTATGCAAGCATGAGAGAGGACCCTCGCACATTTAGTTACATTTTACCAATTCAACATTTAGCCAATCAAGGCATTTGTTGGTTTACTCTCTCACTGGATATTGTTGCTAAGCTGGATACTCCAGTGAGTCTCCCTTTTATACTCCCTGACGAGACAGATATAGTCAAGGCCGATGTCGTCGTGTACAGCACGTACAAGCGCGAGGAATTGGACTTCTTGGAGCCCCCAGGGGCATCTTGACTTTTGTATAAACATTTATATATTTAGTTTTAAACTCATTTTATTAACCAAAATACAATTACTAATTTGCCAACATTATAATTCAAATTCACGACCATTTAAAATGGTATACTATTTCGTTTAACATTCAAGATGGAGCATATAAACAGTTCATATTAATTATAAAGCAAATGTTGCCCTTGCGAGATGTTTGCATTTATCAATCGAGGACAAAAGCCGGTGTGGCTCCAGCCAACGCCACGTGTCCACACGGGGAGAGCTGGCCTTCACCCCACCCTTCCATCTCGCAAACAGCACGAGTGTGGCATGGCCGCTCAACACACCTCTCAGAGCAGAATTCTCATTAACAAAACAGTCTCCAATAATCAATCACCTTTATAATTATCCCAATAAAATACATTTTATACTCTGTAAATATATGTCAGTGCGTGTGTGCATGTACGTGTTAATTTAAAAATCTTCGACACAGGACACACGCACACGACGCGATACCATCGCACCATTCGTCATAATTGTAATGAATCAAAACTCTCATTTCACGAACTCAGTAATTGTGATTTTTAAAATTGTTTAAATTGAATCCTAAGAATTGTGTGAAAAATATGGCCGATTCCCAGTAATACATTTGGAGGCAGTGTTG
The DNA here is from genome assembly GCF_964187855.1 of Myxine glutinosa. Taxonomy (NCBI): domain Eukaryota; kingdom Metazoa; phylum Chordata; class Myxini; order Myxiniformes; family Myxinidae; genus Myxine; species Myxine glutinosa. The sequence goes on from NC_136273.1 coordinate 97,879,545, forward strand.
TCTTGTGTACTGTTTTCTAAAACGGTAATTTCATTTGTTTTTTTGGTGTAAAGGTGGAGGCTGGTTGAGACAGCTAAAACATGGAACGGATGAGGACGCAACAGAGCAAAAGAGTGGGGAGGATGAGGACTCCAACGGCAGGGTCGAAGGTCAAATAGAGGGAGACTTGGACAAACAATCGGTGATGGGAGTAATAAGGCGTAGGGGAGGATGCATGGGGTGGACAATGTGAATACAGAAGCAAACTCTCGGGGGAAAGACTTGTGGCTGGGTGCGAGTAGTGGGGTAAAATTTAGGTTTTTTTAAAGCAGCTTTCCAGAGATGACGTGTCTTCCTCATTAAAAATTGCTGAGAAGTTCTCCAGGTTTGCTTTCTGCTTAATTGTGCATTATTTTGTATAAGAATGCAGAGCAAAATAATTCACAACTATCGCTAATTTTTTGAAAGCTTTTGAAAACCAACTGAATACTTTTATACCTCCGGAGGCATTGTTTTCGGGTTGTGTGCCCGTCAGTGATAGGTTTTCGTTACCGCGATAACTTGAGAACGGCTGAAGGGATCCAAGTCAAACTTGGTGCAAGTATGTATAATGAGGTAAAGATGAACTGACTATATTTTGTGGTCACAAGGTCAAAGGCCATGTTGGGTAAAAATGCTGTTACCACGATAACTTGTGGACCAGCGATGGGATTTTGATCAAAGTTGGTACAAGTATGTATTATGATGCAAAGATTAAGCCGATTATATTATGTGGTGAATAGGTCAAAGGTCAGAGGTGCCATTGGGTAAACATTGTTACTGCGCTAACTTGTGAACCAGTGATGGGATATATATATTTTTATTTATTTATTGTATACAAGATCGAGGCTCGTGTTAGAGCTAACATCAATCACAAAAAAAAAAAAAAACGGACACACAACCTCCAATAAAGGGAGCAGAAGACAAATAGGGGAGAGGGAAGCACACAAGTACAACAGCAGAAAACAGGGACATCAGGAGATCTGTGAGAGGGAGAGGGCTTGGGGGGTTGGGGGGGAGGAGGCATGGGAAGGCTGGGGGGGAGGAGGCATGGGAAGGCTGAGGGGGGGGGGGGTGGGAAAAGTATAAAACACATGGACACAGCCAGAACTTCCAGGAAAGAAGTTGGTATTTCAGAAAAAAGTGGATCTGGGGTGAATTCATGGGGGTAGAAGAGATAAAGGTTTTGGATAGGGGAAGATAAGAGATGGTGGTGAACAGCTGTTTTAAAGACCCAGAGGGAGGAGTGGGATTGAAGAGAGTGAGGGAGTTTGGTCCAGAGGCGGGAAAAAAGAGGAATGAAAGAGTGAAGGTGAGCAGAGTTTTGATTTTGGCAATTTCACCAGAAGAGGGTTGCTGGGAGATCTTGTGCGACCTGTAGGAATATTTGTGGGACAGAGCCCAGAGAGAGCTGGGGGAGCAAGGCCGGATGGCATTCGGTAGAAGACAAAGACCACCAACCTACCTGCGGTGAGTGAGTGAAAGGCCCTCGGAGTTGGCTTCATCGCGGGAGATTCCAATGATTCTGATAACCAAATTATCAGATTTTGACCAAACTTGGTACAAGTGTATATTATGATGAAAATATGAACTGATTCGATTTTGGTATCAAAGGTCAGATGTCATGTCAGGTCAAAATGTGATACTTGTGAATAGCTGAAGAGATAGAAATCAAACTTGGTACAAGTATGTTTAATGTAATCATGTGGGTGGAAGTATATCGGTCGATGTCGGCACATCGGAGAGTGCCGTTCTAGTTTCATTTTAGAATGCTTTTTCTTTAAATGCCATGCTTGGATTTTTTGCCATTGATAGTGATATTATTATTGACAGTGATGGTGATAATTGACATTATTTGGTCAAAACAAACATCGAGTATGTTTTCTATTTATTATTTCCGCTTGTGCAATTTCTTGTTAGTCCCCTACCGGTGTTCACCGGAGGGGACTATAGGTTTGCTGTCAGTCTGTCAGTTTGTCCGTCACGCAAAGAACAGTTTTCCGGACTTTTTTTCTAAACTCTTAATGCTAATGATTTCAAACTTGGCACATGGTTTCCCCATGATAAGTTACAGATCGAGTTCGAACCTCACGACGTTTCGATCATTTTTGACAAAGTTATGGCACTTTGAACTTTGGTAATTTCCCCAACAGTTTTCTGGACCTTTCTTTCTAAACTCTTAACGCTGAAGATTTCAAACTTGGCATATGGTTTCCTCATGATAAGTTACAGATCAAGTTTGAACTTCACGACGTTTCGATCATTTTTGACAAAGTTATGGCACTTTGAACTTTGGGAATTTCCCCAACAGTTTTCCGGACAACAGACTGCCGGTCGGGGACATGTATTGCAGCGCAATACTCAGAATGCTTGTTTTGTTTTGATCTTCATGTTGCAGGAAAAAACCATTGCTGTTGAGTCAAGCGAAGTACGATTTTTTGAAAACCGACAGCACGATAAGTCTCGAGTAAGTTGATTTAAACTTTTGCCCTTGAAGTTTCTGCTCCTGAACATTATCTTGTCCCTTTGATAACCAATTTTGTTTCACTAGTTGCCTTTGTCTTTTTCTCCACTTGCATACTTACTAGCTATTCCAAATCTCCCAGCATATGTCTGCTCATTGAGATTTTTTTAGTGTGGAAGAAAAGATGCCGCCACAAGTTCGACTTTTAAATTTTCTTTCATGTTCAGCAATTTAAAATAGAATGCAAAGGGACTCGGAAATGCAAGCTCATGATTTCTGGTGGTTCAGCATACAATGTTTGTACAACTTTAAAGGTCGGGCATGGAAAGGACAACATTGACTTTCACTGTTTACCATCAATAGGTGTGCCTCCCGGGGCTTTGCCGACCGAATGAATCAAAATACAGCAAGTTGTACTTCACAAACATTACATGTCTGTTGTTGTCAAAAAGGATGTAAAATGAAGTAAAACGTGTGAAAAATAATCTTTTTTAACACCTAGTTGTTATTGTTGCAATATATTTTTCTGTTGCTTGGAGAAGTGATGCAATATAATTTTGTGTGCTCCTCCCGTATCCTCGTCAATGGTTCGTGCTGTGGTAAAATAATAAACATTAGTAGTTGTCCTGCTGCATTAAAACTTGAGGCCCCACTTCTTCTCTCTCGATCCTAGAAATATGTTCTTTTAAAACTGGCTAGCTTGTGATTAAAGGAGCGAATTTTTGTTCAAGTAAATCGATTATTTGATTCCAAGGGTCTCATTTGTATTTTATGATAAAGTCTTTAGAATATAGCATTATGGATGGATAAACTAGATTTCTTTTAACGTGTGTGTGTGTGTGTGTGTGTGTGTGTGTGTGTGTGTGTGTGTGTGTGTGTGTGTGTGTGTGTGTGTGTGTGTGTGTGTGTGTGTGTGTGTGTGTGTGTGTGTGTGTGTGTGTGTGGGGGTGTGTGTTGGTGTATGTGTGTGTGCTTAAAATATTTTTTCCCTGCAAGTGCTTGTCTGATACAAAACATTAAATAAAGGAGGGACTCTATGGCGAATATTTTATCGATAATGCAATGTCATGACATCAGTCATGTGGTATGGCAGCCATATTGGATGAAAGCAAAAAAAAAAAAAAAAAAAAATGCATGTACTTTTCTCTGAAACAGTTCAACCAACTGAAACCGGATTTTTGTTTTGTACCCATGACCAGACTGGGTACTCCCAGCACATTTGCAAAATTTGGTGGAGATTGGCTCAGCGTTTTTT
>NC_136273.1:97883481-97900981 GCF_964187855.1 Myxine glutinosa
TTTTGTTTGTTTGTTTTTTTTAAAATTATTTTTATTATTTTTTTTTTTTTTTTTTTTACGGCGTCTGCCATCGGGGAAAGTCATCTAGGTGTGTGTGTGTGTGTGTGTGTGTGTGTGTGTGTGTGTGTGTGTGTGTGTGTGTGTGTGTGTGTGTGTGTGTGTGTGTGTGTGTGTGTGTGTGTGTGTGTGTGTGTGTGTGTGTGTGTGTGTGTGTGTGTGTGTGTGTGTGTGTGTGTATATATATAGACTTGGCATTTAATATGGAATATTTTTTTTGTGGGGGTGAACTTACTTTTCAAGATGTCTTAGAACCAAAAGTTCATTGGAATTATGTTGAAATTATTCTAGATTTTGTTAATGTGACCTTTAAAAGAAACAAAAACCACATTTGACATTTCGAAACAAATAAATTGATCCTTGAAAGTGATGTAAACTGATATCGAACTCAATTCATGGACAGTACTGTTAAACTTCTGTGCGTTTTCCAGAAGTATCTCTTTATTTTGCACATTAGCCAATTTTTTTTTTTAACAAAAGTTAAATTACAACTGGGATTGCTGACAGTAAAATTACAGTTCAGTACTTCGTGTAACCCCCACGAGCATTCAGGAGAGCACGTACACGTTGAGGCATGCTGTTCACGAGATTTGCCAAGGTTTGGACAGGAATCGTTTGCCATGCAGTGGCAATAGTCTGCTGCAATTTACGCACAGAGGTCGGCTGCTGGTCCAAGTGGTCGAATTGACGCGTTAATTCTGCCCACAAGCTTTCTATCGGATTCATATCTGGGGACATGGCAGGCCACTCCATATGCTCTACACCACGGTCAGCAAGAAAGTGTTGGATCATGCGAGCACGATGAGGCCGTGCATTGTCATCTTGGAAGACAAAGTTTCCTCGAAAGGCTGCACGAGCAAATGGAAGCAATGTTTCTTCCAGAATGGCCCTGTACTTGAACTGGTTCAGGTTTCCATTCAGAACAACCAGGTCAGTTTTGCCCCCTGCATGAAAAGCAGCCCAAACGGTCACCCCACCACCTCCAGCTTGGACTCTTGGCACTATACAATCTTTGTTGTAGGCTTCATGCACTTGTCTGCGCACTCGGATGCAGCCATCTTGACAATAGACCAGAAATCTAGACTCGTCACTGAAGGTCACGTGATTCCAGTGTCCTGGCTGCCATTGACGGTGCTCTCTGGCCCACTGCAATCGGCGCTGGCTGTGTTGTCTGGTCAGGTGTGGCTTTCTCAGGGGACGCCTGGCACGATAGCTTGCTTGAACCAGTCGTTGGTTGACTCGCCTTCTGGATACAGGCACATTTGTCAGTTGCTGCCACTCAGCCCTAAGCCGATTAGCTGACTTGGTACGGCCATTGCGGACTCACCGGTGCAGCTGGCGATCATCCCTAATTGTGGTTCTGCGGGGACGTCCTGGCCTCGGTATTGGAGTAGGGACACCCCTCTGAGCATTTCGTTTCAGGATCTTTGACACCTGACCTTGAGTGATGCCATGCTGCCGAGCAATAGCACGCTCTTTCATGCTGTAATTTCGTAAAGCCACCACTCCATGAAAAACAGCATTGTCGAGTTGATGGACCATCTCCAGAGGAAGCGGCAATAACTTTTGGAGACGTGCAGCAGTTGTTTTCCACTAATGCAGAACGCAACAACCCTTGTATACCGGACTGTGAAGCCAATCGTCAAATGTACCTGTCCTTACATTTTGTCACGCCACCTGTGATATAATCCTGTTATTGACTTCTTGCTGTGACAGACAATCAATGACATGGTTCTTTTAACAAATAAATCACCAAAGTGTAAAATAAACTCACCAGATTTATATACTAAGTTAAGAAAGTAAACCCAAGTCAAGAAAAAAAAAAATTCCATATTAAATGCCAAGTCTGTATATATGTCCCCCTCAAACGTATACCAATCGGAGCTGAGGATCTGGTCACATGACAGGGTGATGTGATTACGTCTGATGTCATTATGGCGGTACGGCGGCTGACTCTCCACACTCCAGCATTTTGATTTGTATGCCGAACATATCGTCGAACCTGTCATATCACAATCGCCATGTTCTACCTTTACGTTTTTCATTCAGTGTGAAACACAAACAAACCGATTGTTAAAATGACCATCAAATATCAAAAGCATCGATATTGCGTTGCTTCCAACAAAACGGTACGTACCCAACCCTTGTGGGGTACAATCTAGATTACAGTATATCTTCCATCAGTTCTGTAAGTTAAACTTACCTCACGGTGGTCTGGTTTCCTCCAAATTTCTTTGTTTAATGGTATTAACAGCATTAGCGACTGTATAAAAAGCTAATCATGTGTGTTTGTGGTTTATAATCTTTTACAATCCCAGCTACGCCGCTGTTCGACTTTCGGTTTTGTTTTTCTATGATTTTCAGATGTACACACAATACATACAGATAATTTCCTTGAAGGGAGTGGTTATTTTAAAACCTTGGCTAGATTCTGAAGTTCCTACACCTCAAATTTGAGGGCATCTCAGTGCTATGGTTTGGCCATGAGAGAATAATAGACAAAAAGAAGCAAATGCATAGATGCCCCCAAAACCACTACCTTGCCTTGTCTCTCTCCTCGCTCCTCCTTCTCGCTCATCTTTCTCCTTTTTTTTTCACTCTCTCTCACTCTCTCACTCTCGCTCACTCACCCTTTTCCCCCTCACTCACCCTTTCTCCCCCGCTCTCACTCACCCTTCTCCCCCGCTCTCACTCACCCTTCTCCCCCGCTCTCACTCACCCTTCTCCCCCGCTCTCACTCACCCTTCTCCCCCGCTCTCACTCACCCTTCTCCCCCGCTCTCACTCACCCTTCTCCCCCGCTCTCACTCACCCTTCTCCCCCGCTCTCTCACCCTTCTCCCCCGCTCTCTCACCCTTCTCCCCCGCTCTCACTCACCCTTCTCCCCCGCTCTCACTCACTCTCCTCCCCCTCTCTCACTCTCCTCCCCCTCTCTCACTCTCCTCCCCCTCTCTCACTCTCCTCCCCCTCTCTCACTCTCCTCCCCCTCTCTCACTCTCCTCCCCCTCTCTCACTCTCCTCCCCCTCTCTCACTCTCCTCCCCCTCTCTCACTCTCCTCCCCCTCTCTCACTCTCCTCCCCCTCTCTCACTCTCCTCCCCCTCTCTCACTCTCCTCCCCCTCTCTCACTCTCCTCCCCCTCTCTCACTCTCCTCCCCCTCTCTCACTCTCCTCCCCCTCTCTCACTCTCCTCCCCCTCTCTCACTCTCCTCCCCCTCTCTCCCTCTCTCTCTCACCCTTCTCCCCCTCTCTCCCTCTCTCTCTCACCCTTCTCCCCCTCTCTCCCCCTCTCTCCCTCTCTCTCTCACTCCCTTCTTCCCCACAGAGCTCTGGAGGATGACAAGTATGCACAGGAAAAGTTTGACAATGATTTTCCTCGAGTTCACATTACTGGAGAAGAACAATATGGGGTATGACCAGCCCCTCCCCCCGCCCCCACTTCCAACCGACCCCTCAATTGTATTTTCTGAAAGCAAAACCTCCTTTTCCTGTCATCTTCATAATTTTATTTTAGAATTTGATTCGGCAACTCACGGCAACTTTCACCCTTTTTGTAAAGTTCCAGGTCTGTTATCTCTCTCTGTCTCTCTGTCTCTGTCTGTCTCTCTCTCTGTCTCTGTGTGTCTGTCTCTGTGTGTCTCTGTCTCTGTGTGTCTCTCTCTCTGTGTGTGTCTCTCTCTCTCTCTCTCTCTCTCTCTCTCTCTCTCTCTCTCTCCTTTTTTTTTTTTTCACTTGTTCTGTGCAGGTACCATTCCCAGACCTAGTTGAGGCTGCAGATATCCTGGTGCGTGCCTTACAAAATCGTCAGGCAAACATGGCTCAAAGCCTGCAGACCTTTCATTACACCACAGCCCGCTACCTTGAATCCTTGAGCAAAGGCACGTTGAAGGGTGAAGCAGAGGCATTGAGTGATCGTGAGAAGGATGGCCCTCAGGAGACGCTGAGTATCTCCGTTGGTGAGCACACCTTCTTCTTCTTCTTCGTCTTCTTATTTTCTTTGCTCTCACCGTTGCATCAAGATGTCACATGATTTGGAGGATGAAATCGTTTTCATTGTTGAGGGATTTGTCATATTTAGTGGAGTGAAATGTGTGATACAGTATATTGGTTTGCTTCTTGTGATCACCTGACCTGTGCACGATACATTTTGTCACTTTTCAGACAAGTTGACCTTGTGACCTTATTTATGTCTATGGTCAAAATGTCATTTTCTGAAATTCAATATCTAGCAGTGTCGTGCACAATAATGGTCAGCTTTTGATATTGCACAGATATCAAATGCTCATCGAGTACCACATAATCACATTGGTGTTTGATTTATAGAAGCAGCAAAATAATATCTGAATGTTCTATCGCTGTTCACCTAACAAAGTGGTTTTTCTCCTTCAGGTGACGACGTGTATTCCCCTGAAATCCAAAAGGACTGTGGTTATGGCGTTCAGATGGTTCAAGGTGTTGCACGCGTCTATATCTCTCGGGAAACCATGGACAAGTATGTGACGATGCCTTGAGTTTTTAAGTCAAGCAAGTTCCCATTTTCAGAAAGCTTGATGAGAATGGCTGAGCGCCAGATGTTGTCATGGCTGTATGTCAAAATACTGTGAAATGTCCAAGTAGTTATTGATTGGATTGTTCAAATAATTATAGCTAATCAACCTTCCTGTGATGCTCGGTCTTCTAAATACAGTAGCTTCACTAAAGATATGCAAAGTGAAAGGCAGAAATGCACGAACACTTGTCCCACATGTGCTGTATGTCCTTTCTCAAGGTGGGACAGCCCGTTAATCCCATCGTTCCCAACTTGAATGTACTTCACATGTCATATTTCTGCGATTTAGTGGATAAGCATCAAGCATGGCTTGATATTGTAGTGAATAATCCCTTTCCTCATTTCTACCCTCTCCTCCCCACTGACGCAATGATAAATAGAACTGCACTCGGTAGAGCGCACACCTCTGCCAGGCTGAACAGTTTGTTTTGTATCCCACTGATAGGCCGCATCTGGATTCGGACCTGAACCAAAATCTAATCGGCTTGTTCTTGTCACCTAACCAACTCATCCACGTAGTTTAGTGAAAAGTCATCCATAACCTTTTAAAATCTCTATATAAAGGAGGAGTGTCTGTCTGTCTGTCTGGATGTCCGCTTATAACTCAAGAACTACACATCGGAGAAAAGTTTTAGACATTCGGAATCGGCATAAAATTCCGGTGGTTATAGGCTACGTTTTATTTTAATATCAATGGTTTAAAAAACCGGGCCAGCTGCAATTCCATGGTGTAGTTTGTGGCGGCGCTATTGCCCCTTTCCGATCCCATGACGCATTGCGGTTCCGATTCGCGATAAGGTCTATGCGCTATCACCGACACTTTTCCACCTTTTCCATACCTTTTAATCGGATTTAACTTATCGTCCATCGTAACCACATTACGCTTGGAAACACTAGCATTATCCTTCTTCGGACCCATGGCTAACACAGACACATTAAAGGAATACTGTACGTCGCCTCTGTTTTGAATGAGAATCGGCAGTTGCGCGTACGTACAGTATACTGTACATACATATTTATATATTTTTAATGTGCTTTTTATTGTATTTTAAATTGTTTTTTAGCTTCTTTTATTGTTAATTTATGTACTATTTTATTTATTTTAAATATATTTTTAAGGAAAACAAATGTTTTCACGTCCGTAGGAGTGACGTAAAGTCGCACATAATGACAAAATGCGCGCCATTTTTTCGCGCCAAGAAGGAATAAACGGTTTTTTTTTTTAGTTGAGATTTTATTTGAATTCGAATTCCATTAAATTTCAACTGTTGGAAACAATAATTATTTCAACTGTTGGAAATATTTTTTTGGTTAACCAACGACGGTCGATTTAATCTCGACCTTCCCCTAGCAAAACACGCCCACTTTGCAACAGCATTAAGGTATAGCACACTGTCAGAGGTCCAACATCCTTTAAAGATTTGCGACGGGTTAATGGTCAAGATTGTGCCACCTTCCACGATGCCTGCCGACTCCATGGTCTATTGGAAGAAGATGAACATTGGAAAAAAGCCATGGATGAGGCAGCAGTCTCACAGGCACCAAAACAACTACGGCAGCTGTTTTCCATCATATTGGCAGCATGTGACATTCAGGATCCAGAGAAGCTCTGGGAGGACCACAAAGGAAATATGTCAGACTTTCTTCACTTGGCCAGATGTCAGAACCCTGGTGTGGATATTGATTTCAACTGTGCAATCTACAATCAAGCCCTGATTTAGCTAGAGAAGCACCTGATTGCCGATGGAACCACTATGGCAAATTGTGGAATGCACCAACCAGAAAACAGCATTGAGGGAATGGCTCAGGAGCTTCTGAGGGAAACAAACTACAACATGGAAGAGCTGACCACATTTGTAGAGCAGAATGTCCCAAGAATGGTTGAGGACCAACAGCAAGCCTTTACTTCTATCCTGAAGAGTGTTGATGATGCTGGCAAGATATTCTTCCTCGATGCTCCTGGCGGGACAGGAAAAACATTCCTCATTAATATCATCCTGGCCAAGGTTCGTCAAAAGTCGGAAATTGCTCTGGCTGTGGCCTCAAGTGGAATTGCAGCTACACCATGAAGGAGGAAGGACAGCACACTCAACTTTCAAACTGCCTTTGGATTTGACCAAGCAAGACACCCCAACCTGCAACATTAGCAAGAATTCAGCAAAAGCCAAGATCCTTCAACAGTGCAAAATCATTATCTGGGATGAGGCTACTATGAACCACAAGCAGGCATTCGAAGCAGTGAACAGAACACTCCAAGATATTCGCAACAACAAGAAAATCATGGGTGGTGTGACAATTGTTCTGGCTGGAGACTTTCGTCAGACTCTCCCAGTCATCCAACGGGGCACAAGAGCAGATCAAGTCAAGGCCTGTATCAAGTCTTCTTATCTCCTCTGGCCACATGTGCAAAGACTTACCCTGAATACCAACATGAGAGTCCACCTTCTTGGTGACAACACTGCAGGGGCGTTCTCAAGCCAGCTTTTGAAAGTTGGCAATGGCCTATACCCTCAAGATGCATCAGAACAAATAATTCTACCATTTGGACAGTTTGTTGAAACAAAAGATGACTTGATCAAAAAGGTCTTTCCCAATATGGAGACCCAGTTCCAGGACTCATCATGGCTTGCCAAAAGAGCCATATTGGCCCCCAAGAACAATGCTGTTCAAGAGATCAACAATTTGCTCCTCCACCAACTTCCTGGTCATGAAAGACATTATGATTCTCTTGACAATGTGACAGATGAAGATCAGGCAGTAAACTTCCCAACTGAGTTTCTCAACAGTCTTCAGCCTCAAGGACTCCCAACACACAGGTTGATTCTCAAGGTAGGAGCACCAATCATGCTTCTAAGGAATCTTCATCCACCAAAGCTGTGTAATGGAACACGATTGACAATCCAGCAAATGATGCCGCATGTCCTAGAGGCAACCATCCTCTCAGGACAATACAGAGGAGAGAAAGTATTCATTCCAAGGATACCACTTATTCCACCTGACCTTCCATTCTCCTTCAAGGATTCAGTTCCCCATCAGGCTATGTTTTGCTATGTCCATCAACAAGGCGCAGGGGCAATCAATGAAGGTTGTAGGCCTGAACTTCACAGAACAAGTGTTTGCCCATGGCCAGCTGTACGTGGGCTGCTCGAGGGTTGGAACACCAAGCAATCTATGTCTTGGCACCAAGTAAGAAAACCAGAAATGTTGTATACCAAGATGTTTTGAGAAATTGAAAATTGACAAAACGTCATGTAGGCAATGTACTGTGATATCGCTCTAAAATATACATGTTCTTTTCATCATATATTTGTCTTATTCTTATTCAACCCGGGCAAAGCCGGGTACCTCAGCTAGTATGTTATATATCGCTTTTCGCCCGATCTCTCAATGGTGAATTATCGCTTAAAAATTAAATAATTCTCGTATCTGAATCCATATTCGGATCTTCACCTCTGTGGTGAAATTGTCACCTAAGTTTACGACCCTGATGTTATTCTACTCATTGCCACTACGCAGCTCCGATAAAGAGACTGCCTTTCAGCGCAGAAGGTAGTTCTGTGCCATGTAACTCCATAGCACCTCGGGCTTCCGTAGAATGGTAAGGATTCTGCATTGCGCGCTGCATGCTCGCTTCACTAGATATCACCTGTATACACCTGAATGTACCTGTAGTAACACTAATACTATGATTGCTGATTCTCTCTCTAGATGCTGTCTGAGATCGATCACGATTAAACTCTACTCTGAGACAATGTTCTATCTCTGATTCTTACAACACACTGCCAAATTTCCACCGAATCCGTCAACATCTTTTTGAGATTCACATTTTGCATTTTATTTATCATTTATCATTTTATTTTTAAATTTCCATTTACATTTTGAGATGTTGAGATTCACATTACATTTTCATTCACATTTCGCTGTCTGACAACATGGACCAACTTCTATCCACTCATCCCAACTCTGTCTTCCTCATATGTGGTGGCTTCAACTGTCATAATGCCAGCTGGCTGGGTGTGGTTTCCTCTCGCACCTGCCATGGCATCTCAGTAAAGGACTTCTGGGATTCACTGGGACTGACACAATCTGTCAATTTCTCAGTCAATGGAGCATCTTCTCTTCGAGATTTGGTTATGACAAACTTCCTTGCAAATGTCTGCTGCTCTTCTGCTCCAATTGGCTCATCTGATCATGTGCTTGTTAAAGTGGACATCTCTCTGGCCATTCTCAGAGAGCCTCCTCAGCGCTGACGAGTCTGGCATTTCACTCAGGCTGACTGGCACGGTCTGCAAGCAGCCATCAATCATCTGGACTGGTCTCCCATCTCCACTGCCTCTGACATAAATTCTTCCTGGGAATTCTTCCAAAGCAAACTGCTCTCTCTCATGCACAGATTTATCCCATCTCGTCTTCAGTTGTCTTACCCTTCCTCCCGTCCATGGTACACTGAATCTTGTGGTGAGGCAGTTGCCCTGAAACAACTTGCCTTTGCCTCTTGGAAGGCTAATCCAACTGAAGGCAATCTCCGTTCCTTCCACCAAGCTCGGAACAAGTGTGTCTACCCTCAGGAGAGCCAGGAAACAATATCTGTCTACTTTGAAGACTGAACTCTCAAACCTGTCTCCTTCCTCCAAATCCTGGTGGCGTCTGGTCAAATCCGTTTCTGGTGTTTGTTCCTCCTCCATCCCCTCCCTTACCTCAAATGGCTACACAGTTGACACTGCACGTGACAAAGCCGAATGCCTCAACTCTGTGTTTGCCTCAAAATCTTGTGTCCCAAACCCATCTCTCTCTGTTCCCACCTTACCCAGTCGAACCCAACTGCTCCTGGACTCTGTGTCCTTCTCTCCTGACAAGGTGGAGAAGTTTGTCAAACCTCGACTCTGATTCTGCAACTGGACCAGACGGCATCAGCCCACGGGTCCTAAAATCTTGCTGTGCTGCTCTATCTCACCCTCTCTCTGTTCTTTTCACCCTCTTTTGCTCAAGGTCATCTGCCATCAGCTTGGAAATCAGCCAACATTACTGCTTTACAAAAAAAATGTGCAAAAACAGATCCTTGCAACTACAGACCAATGAGCCTGCTCCCAACAATCAGCAAGGTCATGGAATCGATCATCGCTTCTGACATCAACTCCTTCCTCTTCTCCAATGGCTTGATCTCGGATCATCAATTTGGATTCAGACCAGGTCACTCTACTCTGGACATGCTGCTTCTGCCGTCTTAACAATGGATGGAGGTCCTTAATGCCAAACAGGAAATCAGAGCTGTCTCCCTTCACATATCACGTGCCTTCGATACGGTCTGGCACCCCGCTCTGCTCACCAAACTCTCCTCCTATGGTATCCATGGAAATCTCCAAGCATGGCATCCTCTCATGTCGTGGTCAACGTGTGGTCTTGAATGGAATTCTCTCATCTCCCCCTTGCTGTTCAGGCTGGAGTTCCCCAAGGCAGTGTTCTGGGCCCTGTGCTTTTTCTGGTCTTCATCAATGATCTCTCTGACTCTCTGGAAAATCCTGTATCTCTTTGCTGATGACTCCACTCTCTGCCGCTCCATTCCTCATCCCTCAGATCGGCAGTCTGCATCCTCCTCACTCTCTGCAGACCTGGACAAAATCAGACTGGTCAAACAAGTGGAACATGTCTTTCAATCCTGACAAATCTCACACTCGATTTGTCTCTCTGAAAAGACAGACTGGACAACCCTCCAATCTACTTTCTGAATAATCCTCTCCAAGAAGTTCTGTCACTCAAGCTTCTGGGTCTCACTGTCTGCCATGATCTTTCCTGGGGAAAACCACATTTCCAAGCTGGCCTCCAAAGCCAGTCACCGACTGGGCATCCTCCGTCGTGCGAAGTCCTTTCTTTGCACTTCTCAGCTCCTCAACACATACAAAGCTTTCATCTGCAGCTTGATGGAATACTGCTCTTCCCCTCTTGGCTGGTGCTCCTGCCTCACACCTAGCTCGGCTTCATGCTGCAGAAACCAAAGCATTCAGAATCGTTGGAATCTCTTGCGATGATTCTGAGGGCCTTTCACTCTCTCACGGCAGGCAGGTTGGTGGTCTTTGTTTTCCACCGACTCCTCTCCAGCGTAGCTTCCCCAGATCTGTCTGTACTCTGTCCCTGTTTGCCTCCCTGCTCCCCCCCCCCCCCCCCCCCTTCCACCTGACGCACAAGATCTGCCAGCAAGCCTCTTCTGGTGAAACTGCCAAAATCAAGACTCTCTGCTCACCTTCACTCTTTCATTCCCCTTTTCTCCCGCCTCTGGAACAAACTCCCTCACTCTCCAATCCCACTCCTCCCTCCAGGTCTTTAAAACAGCTGGTCATCACCATCTCTTATCTTCCCCCATCCAAAACCTTGATCTTTTCTACCCCCGTTAATACACCCCAAATCCACCTCTTTCAAGCCTCGACTTCATAGAAATTCCTAGTACTGGCTATTTGTTTTACAACCGTGTCCCCCTCTACACCCCACACCCCCAGCCCTCTCCCTTCCACAGATCTCCTCATGTCCCTGTTATCTACTGTTGTACCTCTCTCTGTCTCTCTCTCGCTCTCTCTCTCCTCCCGCTCTCTCTTCCCGCTCTCTCTCTTCCCGCTCTCTCTTCCTGCTCTCTCTTCCCGCTCTCTCTTCCCGCTCTCTCTCTCTCTTCCCGCTCTCTCTCACTTCCCGCTCTCTCTCACTTCCCGCGCTCTCTCTCTCTCTTCCCGCTCTCTCTCTCTCTCTCTCTCTCTCTTCCCGCTCTCTCTCTCTTCCCGCTCTCTCTCTCTCTTCCCGCTCTCTCTCTCTCTTCCCGCTCTCTCTCTCTCTCTTCCCGCTCTCTCTCTCTCTCTTCCCGCTCTCTCTCTCTTCCCGCTCTCTCTCTCTTCCCGCTCTCTCTCTCTCTTACCGCTCTCTCTCTCTTCCCGCTCTCTCTCTCTCTCTCTTCCCGCTCTCTCTCTCTCTCTCTTCCCGCTCTCTCTCTCTCTCTCTCTTCCCGCTCTCTCTCTCTTCCCGCTCTCTCTCTCTCTCTTCCCGCTCTCTCTCTCTCTCTCTTCCTGCTCTCTCTCTCTCTCTCTCTTCCCGCTCTCTCTCTCTCTCTCTTCCCGCTCTCTCTCTCTCTTCCCGCTCTCTCTCTCTCTCTTCCCGCTCTCTCTCTCTCTCTTCCCGCTCTCTCTCTCTTCCCTCTCTCTCTCTCTCTCTTCCCGCTCTCTCTCTCTCTCTTCCCGCTCTCTCTCTCTCTCTTCCCGCTCTCTCTCTCTCTTCCCGCTCTCTCTCTCTCTTCCCGCTCTCTCTCTCTCTCTCTCTCTTCCCGCTCGCTCTCTCTCTCTCTCTCTCTCTTCCCGCTCTCTCTCTTCCCGCTCTCTCTCTTCCCGCTCTCTCACTTCCCGCTCTCTCACTTCCCGCTCTCTCTCACTTCCCGCTCTCTCTCTCTCACTTCCCGCTCTCTCTCTCTCACTTCCCGCTCTCTCTCTCTCACTTCCCGCTCTCTCTCTCTCTCTCTCTCACTTCCCGCTCTCTCTCTCTTCCCGCTCTCTCTCTTCCCGCTCTCTCTCTCTCTTCCCGCTCTCTCTCTCTCTTCCCGCTCTCTCTCTCTCTTCCCGCTCTCTCTCTCTCTTCCCGCTCTCTCTCTCTCTTCCCGCTCTCTCTCTCTCTTCCCGCTCTCTCTCTCTTCCCGCTCTCTCTCTCTCTCTTCCCGCTCTCTCTCTCTCTTCCCGCTCTCTCTCTCTCTCTTCCCGCTCTCTCTCTCTCTCTTCCCGCTCTCTCTCTCTCTTCCCGCTCTCTCTCTCTCTTCCTGCTCTCTCTCTCTTCCCGCTTCTCTCTCTCTTCCCGCTCTCTCTCTCTCTTCCCGCTCTCTCTCCCGCTCTCTTTCTCTCTCTTCCTGCTCTCTCTCTCTTCCCGCTCTCTCTCTCTCTCTCTCTTCCCGCTCTCTCTCTCTCTCTCTTCCCGCTCTCTCTCTCTCTCTCTTCCTGCTCTCTCTCTCTCTCTTCCCGCTCTCTCCCGCTCTCTCCCGCTCTCTCTCTCTCTCTCTTCCCGCTCTCTCTCTTCCCGCTCTCTCTCTTCCCGCTCTCTCTCTCTCTCTCTTCCCGCTCTCTCTCTCTCTCTCTTCCCTCTCTCTCTCTCTTCCCGCTCTCTCTCTCTCTTCCCGCTCTCTCTCTTCCCGCTCTCTCTCTTCCCGCTCTCTCTCTTCCCGCTCTCTCTCTCTCTCTCTTCCCGCTCTCTCTCTCTCTCTCTTCCCGCTCTCTCTCTCTTCCCGCTCTCTCTCTCTTCCCGCTCTCTCTCTCTTCCCGCTCTCTCTCTCTCTCTCTCTTCCCGCTCTCTCTCTCTCTCTCTTCCCGCTCTCTCTCTCTCTCTTCCCGCTCTCTCTCTCTCTCTCTCTTCCCGCTCTCTCTCTCTCTCTCTCTCTTCCCGCTCTCTCTCTCTCTTCCCGCTCTCTCTCTCTCTCTCTCTCTCTCTCTCTCTCTCTCTCTCCCTTTATTGTGTGTTTGTTTTATGTGTTGGTTCTTACACGAGCCTCAACTTGATGTACTAAAAAAAGAAAATTGTGGAGATGAGGGGAAAATCTATTTTCAGATTTTGGAGATATGTGGAATACAGGAGAGTGTTGAGCATATGGACACCAAGTTTTAAAACTGTGGAAACAGAAATACGGTGATTTATATCTACAAGTATCACCGTCTGGGGTTGGATCTTCTTAGGAATGGATTGAAAGCCAAAGATCAACAAGTCGGTCTGAGCCGCATTGATTTTGAGAAAATTATGGGACATCCTGTTTGAATCGCAGAACGTTAAGTGTTGAGTTAATGAATAAAGCACAACTAAATCTGGATATCGGCATAACGATGAAGGCCGATGGCACAATTTTTACAGGATTTTTAGAAGCAAATGGAGAATAATCTTCATGAAGTTAATTTAGTGGTTGACAATAAGGATCGACATAATCCAGGAAATTAACCCCTTACCCCACCCCCATAACCCAAACTCTGAAAAAAATAAATATATCTTTTTCCTTCAACTCTTTCTGGCTTGTGAGCTAAACTATAAAATCTTGCTCTGCCTATGATGGAAGTCAAGTACATTTACATTGTAACGGTGGCAAATTGAGTATTGTGTGCCCCCATTTGTCATTGAAAATGTTTTGTGTGACGTTTTATGTGCAGGGGATCAGAACTGCCAATTCAGTTTGCAGATTTGCGCCAATTTATCTTCAACTTGAACCTGCTGATGGCGCTAATTGGCAACGGTCCAGTGTAAGTGAAATCTGAAAAGTGCCTTTGAATTTGTCCATCTTCTCATTGACGGGATGCTAATTTAGCTTCTTTTTAAGTTCTTCATGGTGATTTCCATTTTTACCATAGAATACTCTTTTTGCTCTTCGCAGGAAGTCATTCTGCTATCGCCGACTGCAGTTTCTCTCCTCAAAGTTCCAGATGCATGTGCTGCTCAATGAAATGAAGGAGCTCGCTGCGCAGAAACAAGTTCCCCATCGAGATTTTTACAACATTCGCAAGGTATATGAATATGAATGGCATCTTTCAACTAGAGAATCTCACACCATCACCTTCACTTCCCTCACTTATTACCATGCAAATGAGTCTAGTGTATGTACATTACAACATCACCCCTGTCCTTGCCTCACGTCCACCCTCCCCTCACCCCGTCCCTGTTTGCCTCGCTGTCGTCGACGCCACCCCCCCCCACCCCATCCCCCATTTTGTAAAATAACCGCCAATTTGGGAGGCGCCTCGGAGTTAAAGTTGGTTCGGCTGTTCGTCTTAGCTGAGCTTGATCGCCGGCGACACGACAATACTAATCAAGGGAAATAGGTTGATTGCTGAAATTGTGAACTTGCTTTGTGAATTTGCTTTTGTAACCAATTACACTTTCAATTCTGCTTCACATTTTCGCTGAAGTGATAGCAAATCACTAAAAACTCTCATATGTTGAAGGCAGAATCTTGAGCTCCAGATGCAACGTTTAAGATGAAACTTTGCAGAATCATTCGATGTTTTGAGTGTTCCAAATTGGAAGTTCAGTGCAAACCCCACTCCCCCTAACTACACTGCCTCCATAATGGATCTTTATCCTCTTTGATACGTGTGGGCCCTCTGGTGCGCATGGGACTTTGGTTGGGAATTTTGAGCCAGGGTCCCCATCTGAGGGTAGCTTCAACGCAGTCCTACACATGGCATAGATTCAGAGGGTCACCCAATAACTCCTGCAGTGCAACCCGCTTTGAACACCACTCGCACAACACAATTGTGGGTACCCTGTGCCAAATGACTCCTCTTGTGTCTTGTGTATCTCTCCACCCCCTTTCCCTCGTAACCTCTCATGTGGATTATGTTGCTACCTGTCCTCTTCCTCCCACACCCCACGACCTTGTATGCAGGTGGATACCCACATCCATGCCTCATCATGTATGAACCAGAAACATTTATTGCGCTTCATTAAACGCACGATGAAGCAAGATTCGAATGATGTGGTACATCAGGGACCTGATGGGAGCCTGCATGCACTGTCAAAGGTTTTCAATGACTTGCAGCTCTCAGCCTATGACCTCAGTGTGGATGTGTTAGACGTTCATGCGGTACGTACTTATGGCAGCCACTATAATTGGGGAACATTTGCACACCTAATTCAGGTGGTATATATATATATATATATATATATATATATATATATATATATATATATATATCTATCTATCTATCTATCTATCTATCTATATATATATATATCTATATATATATATATCTATATATATATATATATCTATCTATCTATATATATATATCTATCTATCTATATATATATATCTATATATATAGAAATATCTATATACACACACAGACTTGGCATTTAATATGGAATTTTTTTTTTTTCTTGACGGGTTTACTTTCTTAACGCAGTATATTGTTGCGAATATGGAATTTGGCCTCCATATCCGCTTGTAAATATTCCCCTATTTTCTCCAATACTCCCCAACTTTCCCCGATCCCCCATTCCCTAGTCCCATTGCATGTAAATAACAATCAGTAGAGCCGACCTTCCCCTTATTCCCCCATTAAATGTCGTGCCCAGGTCCACCGCACCACACGTAGACAACTTTCGGACATCTTCCTAGTTATTCTTATTCTATGTCAGTTAAGGCCTCGTCTCCATTAATTATGACTCTTCGTTGCACCAGAATGTGATTATATGGCATCAGTAGTGAGTTTAGGACCTTTCCCATACCTCCTTCCATCTTCTTCCCCAACAATTACAACAACAACAGAGGAGATGGCGGCGGAGCGGGGGAGGATGCGTCCTCACACCGGCTCGATTAGCTCCAGACCATGCGCTCCACGGGGTTACCACGAAAGGGCTCCTTGTCAGCTCCTCGTCAAGGGCGGAGCCTGGTAAACCCCCCGCACGCACCCAATGAGAAGCAACGTGCCGATTCCACGAGGCGGAGCTAACGAGCCGAGGGCGTGTCACTCCCCGCCGGATATACGCGGCCACGCGCCGGATGTGACGAGAGATGCGCACCCAGCTTGGAGAAGGAAAGCCACCTGCGAGCGCTGAGTCAGATGCGCCCCCAGCTTGAGCAGACAAGACGCCATCCGAGCGCTGCGACCTCCCCGCATCTCTGGACCGGACCGAGTCGATTCTGACCTTTGAGCCCAGGTGCACCTGGAGCCATCGCTACCCGCCTGTCCTTTCCATCAATCCCCGTGTGAGTCAGCCGTTGTCCTGTTTACCTGTCGTCTGTTGGGAATAATATAAGATTGTGTCTAAGTGCTTGTCTTTCTATGCTGTCCCTCTTGTAGTTGTAATCTAACCTTCCGCCTTAATATAACCTCCTCCGGAGGTCTTGAGAACTGAACCCCTGGTGTCGTATTGTGTTATTGTAATCCAGCCGGGTGTCTTCTTTTTCTTATTGAGCCAGCATCGCGCGACTTCGTCAACGTCGAGTATAGTCGGGTAATTTGTGCGGACACGACGGCCATTCCGCTCGGCCCACTTTAACATCAAAGTCGTGTCTGTAACAATATCAATCTGGTGAGTTTCTTTTACACTTTGGTGATTTCTTTGTTAAAAGAACCATGTCACTGATTTTCTGTCACAGCAAGAAATCAACAACAGGATTATATCACAGGTGGCATGGCAAAATGTACGGACAGGTGCATTTGATGATTGGCTTCACAGTCGGGTATACAAGGGTTGTTGTGTTCTGTATTAGTGGAAAACGACTGCTGCACGTCTCCAAAAGTTGTTGCCGCTTCCTCTGGAGATGGTCCGTCAACTCGACAATGCTGTTTGTCATGGAGTGGTGGCTTTACGAAATTACGGCATGAAACAGCATGCTATTGCTCGGCAGTATGGCATCACTCAAGGTCAGGTGTCAAAGATCCTGAAACGAAATGCTCAGAGGGGTGTCCCTACTCCAATACCGAGGCCAGGACGTCCCCGCAGAACCACAAGGAGGGATGATCGCCAGCTGCACCGGTTAGTTCACAATGGCCGTACCAAGTCAGCTAATCGGCTTAGGGCTGAGTGGCAGCAACTGACAAATGTGCCTGTATCCAGAAGGCTAGTCAACCAACGACTGGTTCAAGCAGGCTATTGTGCCAGGCGTCCCCTGAGAAAGCCACGCCTGACCAGACAACACCACCAGCGCCGATTGCAGTGGGCCAGAGAGCACCGTCAATGGCAGCCAGGACACTGGAATCACGTGATCTTCAGTGACGAGTCTAGATTTCTGGTCTATCGTCAAGATGGCCGTGTCCGAGTGCGCAGACAAGTGCATGAAGCCTACAACAAAGATTGTATAGTGCCAAGAGTCCAAGCTGGAGGTGGTGGGGTGACCGTTTGGGCTGCTTTTCATGCAGGGGGCAAAACTGACCTGGTTGTTCTGAATGGAA
>NC_136273.1:97908481-97980981 GCF_964187855.1 Myxine glutinosa
TCTGGTGGACTGGGAGAAGAGATCGTGGGAGACCATCGGCATGGATTCAAGTGCCTCCGCGTTAGCCCAGCTGCGAATGCGCCGATTTGAACCACACCATACAGCCCATCTGCGCATGCGCATCTTTGATACACATGCAGCATGTCATCCCATACACGAAGATTGGTCCAGGGGTGTAGTCATTTGCGCATGTGTGGTTTTTTTCAGCATTCAAATGCTTCGGCAATCGCCTGTTGGACCACTTGCACATGCGCAGTGTTGACGCGATCGACGCATTGGAATGTTTGACGGTACGGCTGGGCGATCTCGAGAACGAAATGGCAGTCTATCGTATGCGTGAAGAACTTAATGATTTTCAGAATAAATACATTTTAAAATAACCTATTAAGCTTGTGTTCATTATTTACAAAAAGGCCTACAAGTCCCATTGGCTGTCTTTAATTTCTCTGGACGGTGCCACGGCAGATGAGGACCGGACCGCAAGGCATTAGGACACAAAAAACAACACCTTTATATGTGCAATCCATGCTTTTCAAAAAAAAAAAAAAACAGTATCGCCGCATCAATTCTGGAACTTTGGTCTGACCAGAGACCAGCAATATATATTTTTTGGCCTAACTAAAGGACTCGGTAGAGCGCATTTGGCTCCGCCAGGCTGAACAGTTTATCCCACTGATGGGCCAGATCTGGATTCGGACCTGAACCAATATCTAATCGGCTTGTTCTTGTCACCTAACCAACTGATCCACAGAGTTTTGTCATAACCGTCCACAACTTTTTCAAACATCGGTTTTTGCCCCATCTCCCAATTATGAATAATCGCTTCAGAATTTAAAAAAATTATTGTATCCAGCTCCATATCTTCACCAAAATTGAATCACTTTGTCCCTGTCACACATCTAATCTGTCCACCAAAATTTGTCATAGGCCATCCATACCTTTTGGGTGTGTGTCTGTGTCTGTGTCATGTTTGGTTCTATCTCTCAATGGTGAAGAATCACAGAATTAAACTGCAAATGTCTGCTGCTCTTCTTCTGCTCCAATCGGTTCTTCTGATCATGTGCTTGTTAAAGTGGACATCTCACTGGCCATTCTCAGAGAGCTTCCTCAGCGCCGACGAGTCTGGCATTTCACTCAGGCCGACTGGCACGGTCTGCAAGCAGCCATCAATCAACTGGACTGGTCTCCCATCTCTAATGCCTCTGACATCAATTCTTCCTGGGAATTCTTCCAAAGCAAACTGCTCTCTCTCATGCCTAGATTTATCCCATCTCGTCTTCAGTTGTCTTACCCTTCCTCCCGTCCATGGTACACTGAATCTTGTGGTGAGGCAGTTGCCCTGAAACAACTTGCCTTTGCGTCTTGGAAGGCAAATCCAACTGAAGGCAATCTCAGTTCCTTCCACCAAGCTCGAAACAAGTGTGTTTCTACCCTCAGGAGTGCCAGGAAGGACTATCTCTCCACACTCAAGATTGAACTCTCAAACCTGTCTCCTTCCTCCAAATCCTGGTGGCGTCTGGTCAAATCCGTTTCTGGTGTTTGTTCCCCCTCCATCCCCTCCCTTACCTCAAATGGCTACACAGTTGACACCGCACGTGACAAAGCCGAATGCCTCAACTCTGTGTTTGCCTCAAAATCTTGTGTCCCAAACCCATCTCTCTCTGTTCCCACCTTTCCCAGTCGAACCCAACTGCTCCTGGACTCTGTGTCCTTCTCTCCTGACAAGGTGGAGAAGTTTTTATCAAACCTCGACTCTGATTCTGCAACTGGACCAGATGGCATCAGCCCTCGGGTCCTAAAATCCTGCTCTGCCACTCTATCTCACCCTCTCTCTGTTCTTTTCACCCTCTCTTTTGCTCAAGGTCATCTGCCAGCATCTTGGAAATCAGCAAACATTACCGCTTTACACAAAAAGGTGCAAAAACAGATCCTTGCAACTACAGACCCAATCAGCCTGCTCCCAATTATCAGCAAAGTCATGGAATCCATCATTGCTTCAGATATCAAATCCTTCCTCTTCTCCAATGGCTTGATCTCTGATCATCAATTTGGATTCAGACCAGGTCATTCTACTCTGGACATGTTGCTTCTACTGTCTCAACAATGGATGGAGGTCCTCAATGCCAAACAGGAAATCAGAGCTGTCTCACTTGACATATCACGTGCCTTCGATACGGTCTGGCACCCAGCTCTGCTCACCAAACTCACCTCCTATGGTATTCAGGGAAATCTCCACTCATGGCTTGCGGATTTCCTCTCTGGTCGTAGGCAACGTGTGACCCTGAATGGATTTCTCTCATCTTCCCTGCCTGTTCTGGCTGGAGTTCCCCAAGGTAGTGTTCTGGGCCCTGTGCTATTTCTGGTCTTCATCAATGACCTCTCCGACTCTCTGGAAAATCCTCTCTATCTCTTTGCTGATGACTCCACTATCTGCCGCTCCATTCCTCATCCCTCAGATCGGCAGTCTGCAGCCTCCTCACTCTGCAGACCTGGACAAAATCACAGACTGGTCAAACAAGTGGAACATGTCTTTCAATCCTGACAAATCTCACACTCTTACAATGTCTCTCCGAAAGGACCGACTGGACAACCCTCCCATCTACTTTCTCAACAATCCTCTCCAAGAAGTTCTGTCGCTCAAGCTTTTGGGTCTCACTATCTGCCATGATCTTTCTTGGGAAAACCACATTTCCAAGCTGGCCTCCAAAGCCAGTCGCCGACTGGGCATCCTCCGTCGTGCGAAGTCCTTCCCTGGCACACCTGAGCTCCTCACCACATACAAGGCTTTCATCCGCAGCTCAATGGAGTTGGTGGTCTTTCTGTCTTCTACTGACTCCTCTCTGGCCTTGCTCCCCCAGCTCTCTCTGTGCTCTGTCACCCCAATATTCCTTCAGGTCGCACAAGATCTGCCTGCAACCCTCTTATGGTTAAACTGCCAAAGTCTAGGCTCTCTGCTCACCTTCACTCTTTCATTCCCCCTTTCTCCCGCCTCTGGAACAAACTCCCCCACTCCCTTCAATCCCACTCCTCCCTCCAGGTCTTTAAAACAGCTGTTCACCACCATCTCTTATCTTCCCCCATCGAAAACCTTGATCTTTTCTACCCCCGGTAATTCACCCCAGAGTCCTTGCAGTGTTCATATGTTTTATTCCTCTCCCACCTCCCCCCAAGTCCTCCCGATGTCCCTGCTCTCAAATGTTGTGTTTGTGTCCTTCCCCCTCTCTCCCCATCTTGTCTGCCGCTCCCCTTGTTTTTTGTGTGTCGGTTTGTCTTTTTGTGTGATTAATGTTAGCTCTTTCACGAGCCTCGATCTTGTATACAAAAAAAAACAAAAAAAAAAACTGGAGCTTCCAGGGAAGCAGAACTCAACTGAACTGACTGGACAACTTTAAAGTTGACAGATCGGGTTGACATGCGATAGCAACCTACCTTGTGTGGTAAGGGTTAAAATTCTAAGTTTGATCAAAATCTGTTAATATTTGTGGATGCTCGAGTGTAAACGTCGTTTTCATGACCAAAAACAAAATGGTCGCCTATGTCAGCCATTTTTCAACGGATCTGGCTGAAATGTAATACCAACCTGGTCCTTGGGGTAAGGATGCTGCATGTCAAGTTTGATCAGAATTGGTTGATATTTGTGGACGCTGGAGTGTTAACGTTTAACGGACGACGGACAGTTCAGTATGTGATGAACTCAACTGGACGGTAGTCCAGTTGAGTTAAAAAATATATTGGATCAGGATCTGGATCCTCACCAAAATTGAATCTTTGTCCTTGTCAGACACCCAACCTGCTCACAAAGTTTCATCCAAATCTTTCCAGAACTTTGAGATATCGTGCTCACAGACAGACGTGTGTGTAAATATAAGCCACTATATCCACCACTGCTGAGTGCGAGCGGAAAATTTGATTGAGATGGCCTCATATTTTGTCCAAGTACTGCTAAATTGGAGTGTTTTGAAAGTGTCAACAAGGTGGTTTGTGCTCTCCAGTGTTCAAGTACGATGTAATTAATTTGAAAAAAAAATACAGGTCATAAAGGATGTAGAAAAAAAAAAAAACATTTCAGAAGTTTACCGCTGTTCATTCACCATCCTTTACTTACTTACTTAGTGTGTCGAGCTTGCTCGGCACGAAAGCACCGTCCTTTACACCACCTTATTTAACACGACCTTGTTTTTGAGCCATTTATGATGTCCCTAAAAATCAGTTTCCTGTTTGGAATGATGTTCACTTTTGTTTCACTGCCAGACAGATAGGCAGTATCTCATCCCAAGTGCGGATGTGCACATAGTAAGTAAGGTCCTTGCTCTGTGCACATCTGCACTCGGGTTGAGATTCCGTGAAATTTGCCAAATTTAGAGCCAAAGTACTTCCAAACTGCAGGTTTGTGTTCCCATTCCTGTTCTGTGTTCTACAGTGTTCTACATACAACAACAACAACAACAACAACAACAACATGCATTTTAAGGCCATTTTCCCTGCTGGAGCGGGGGTTAGCCTTGCGGTCCCCATGACAATCTTCTCCATTTTGCCCTATTTTCTGCATCTCTCCTTGTTAACCCCCTTGCCCGCATTTCTTCTTCCACCATCTTTAGCCAAGTCTTTCTCGGTCTTCCCCAACCTCTACTTCCTTCTACATTCATTTCCATCACTCTTCTCAACCAGTCACTTTCATCCTTCCTCAACACATGACCAAACCATCTCAACCTGTTTCTCTTCACAGCATCAATCACAGGCTCTACGTATGTAATTAAATCAATTGAAAATTAAGTAGTTCCTCGATCATAGACCGACGTCTGTAGAGAGACTGACACAGACAAACTCACACATACAAAGTGAAGCAATTTCTTAACCCCGCTTTGCGCTTCACAAGTGGGGTAATTATTCCAGTTTCTGTACGTTTGCCTACTTTTCATAATGGCCTAATGAATGCTCACATTTTTGTGCGTTAAAAGGAAGTTAAACACTCATATTTTCTGCTTTGTGCCACGTAAGTAGCTTACCTATTTGGTTTTGGTCTACAAAGGTCCAGCTCTTTGCTTTGCCAGATATGACCAGGCTTGAACATCAGCTGCCCTGTGGGAAACTTCAGCAGGTACCAACTATTAGAAAATCGCATTGGTCTTGGCCCGTTATAACTGGAAGTTCCCATATGGATGACAGTTGAATTCCTCCCTTTTAAATACCACAGACCAGAGTTTGATAATACTAGAAGATAAAACTTTGACAGGAATAGAGATAGTTACGTATGCTTTAAAAGGTGGTGTATAAATCGGAATGCTGTTTCATAGGATGATTTATTACTGTTGTATGAATAAAATGGAAATGTTGAAAGAAAAAGTATTGAGTATACCAAGCAGTTCTGAATCTAATCGATATGAGAAACAGGATTGAATGAGACTCTCTATTATTATAAGTGAAGAAGAATCTAGAAGAGGAAAAGTTTTTGTTTTGAACTGTAAATTGAAACCAGGCCATGTAGCCTCAGCTTCCTCAACTATATCGTACTGTTTGCAGATTGTCTGGCATTTTATTGATAATGCTGCCGATTGTGTAGGCGGTACCGTTGTTGCTTAATTAGGACAATTTTCGACGGCCAGGCCGAATGGACACACGGACGCACGCACACCGTGACCGGGCTCGTTTTATTCACGGATATCACCAAAATAATGCTCCACCTGCTTATGCGAGCGAGCGCTCTTTGGAGCCCTTTAACCGCTCTCCTCCCTTGTCCCCCTTAGTGCTGTACCCGAAGCAAGTTGCCAAACTAACTCGATGGGTTTCCCTTCCGAGCGGAGTTTGAATGGAGCATAGTTTTTCTCTCGACACGGAAATGAACTCGGATGTTTTCCTGTCGTATGAAATGAAGTAATTGCAGTATTTTGCAGGCAAATTAAGTTTGTTTGGAGAAGAATGCAAATTCATAAATTGTTCAAAATATCAAAGGTCAGCGTCACATAAAATCATCAATTTTCATCCAATTGACCTGAAATTTAAATTACCATTTGAGTTTTGTCATCAAATTTATCAACAAAGCTTTATTGTGATAATATGGAGAAGGCAAATTAAAAATTGTCAAAATGTCAAAGGTCACGTCATATAAAATCGTCAATTTTCATCCAATGCACCTGAAATTTTAAGACCTTGCATATTGGGTCACAGAATTGGTTCACCAATCAAAAGCTTACCATTTAAATTACCATTTGAGTTTTGTCATCAAATTTATCAACAAAGCTTTATTGTGATAATATGGAGAAGGCAAATTAAAAATTTTGTCAAAATGTCAAAGGTCATTATTTGAGCGTCAGGAAGGGCATCCGGCCATAAAAACATTGCCTCAAACAGGGAACCATGATTGTCATGGGGCCCGCAAGGCTAACCCCCGCTCTAGCGGGGAAAATGGCCTTTAAAAAACGATCATTCATTCATTCATATAATTTTGTATGCTCCTTCCGTGTCGTTCTTAAAAGGGTTCCTGCTTTGGTAGAATAATAAATGTTTCCGTTCGAACCATTGCATGAAGAAACCATTGACACTTCTTCTTCAAACTTGGAAATAGGCTTTAAAAATGGGCAACATTCTGATTTTTTTTTTTTTTTTTTTTTTTTTTGTAAGTAAATCTAATTAGCTTTCCAACTAAGTAAATTCATTACCTGAGCTCCAAGCCGATCCGTGTCCCGGAAAATATTTTGTCGAAATTACCGAGCCAGATCCAAACTTCCTCAGTGTTTAAGGAGGTCTCTACAATGCATGGAATAAAAACCACCTTTAGAGGCCATGTTTCCCCGCAAGCAGGGGTTGGCCTTTTTCGGGAACTGTGGTTGTTGTTGTTTTTCGGTCCCCTTTTTGAAGCAATGTTTTACGGCCGGATGCCCTTCCTGACGCCAACCCTTTTTGCCGCCTTTAATGACAAGCAGGGAATTACCAGTGAACTGGTACTCAATTTGCCGACCTCGGAAGGATGACAGGCTGAGTCAACCCCCCTGGCGTTAATTCAGCAATTGACCGGGATTCGAACCCAGGATCCTAGGATCCTAAGCTGGCACCCTAGCCGCTAGCCCAACACCAGGCATGGAATGTCACGTGTATTCCAAAGATGTGACTATTGTTGAGAAAAGAGGTGATGTAAAGTTGTTTTGATGATCGGTTGTCGGTGTTCTTCCTTTTCCGTGGTGTTACAGGAAGTAATGTCAGACTTGGAGGAGAGCAAGTACCAGAATTCTGAGCTGCGTCTCTCTGTGTATGGACGTTCTCGCGATGAGTGGAGCAAGCTTGCACATTGGGCTGTGAAGAATGAAGTGCATTCGAAAAATGTCAGCTGGCTTATTCAGATTCCACGGCTATAGTAAGTGCTCCACGCCAACACTATTTTTGAATACAATATTAGAGGGCCAATGATGTGTTTTTGACAAAACAAAGCATGGTTACTTATCCCACATTTGGACACCTAAATCTTTTCAATTTTGCAACACATCCCAAAATTTTGTTGCAACTCAAGTTATTGTGAGCTTGAAAGCTTTGTATGTGGTGAGGAGCTCAGAAGTGCACAGAAAGGACTTTGCACGACGGAGGATGTGCAGGCGGCTTGGAAATGTGGTTTTCCCAGGAAATATCATGGCTGATAGCGAGACCCAAAAGCTTGAGTGACAACTTCTTGGAGAGGATTGTTGAGAAAGTAGATGGGAGGGTTTTCCAGACGGTCTTTTCGTAGAGCCAATCGTGTGATGTTTTTCAAGATTGAAAGACATGTTCCACGTGTTTGACCAGCTTATTTTATCCAGATCTGCAGAGAGTGAAGAGCCTGCTGCTTGCCGATCTGAAGGTTGAGATATGGAGTGGCAGAAAGTGGAGTCGTCAGCATTAAGATAGAGAGGATTTTCCAGAGTCAGAGAGATCATTCCAGAAGACCAGAAAAAGCACAGGGCCCACAACACTGCCCTGAGGTACTCCAGCCTGAACAGGAAGGGGAGATGAGAGAAACCTATTCAGGGCCACACGTTGACTGCAACCGGAGAGGAAGTCCGCAAGTCATGTGTGGAGGTTACCATGGAAACCATAAGAGGAGAGTTTGGTGAGCAGGGCGGGGTGCCAGACCGTATCAAAAGCACGAGATATGTCAAGGCAGACAGCTCTGATTTCCTGTTTGGCATTGAGGACCTCCATCCATTGTTGACAGCAGAAGCAGCATGTCCAGAGTAGTGACGTGGTCTGAATCCAAATTGATGATCTAAGATGGAGCCATTGGAGAAGAGGAAGGATTTAATATCAAAAGCGATGATTGATTCCATGACCTTTCTGATTATTGGGAGCAGGCTGTAGTCTGTAGTTGCAAGGATCTGTTTTTGCACTTTTCTTGTGTAAAGTGGTAATGTTGGCTCATTTCCAAGCTGATGGCAGAAGACCTTGAGCAAAAGAGAGGGTGAAGAGAACAGAGAGAGGGTGAAGAGAACAGAGAGAGGGTGAGATAGAACGACAGAGCAGGATTTTAGGACCCGTGGGCTGATGCCGTCTGTTAAAGTTGCAGAATCAGAGTCGAGGTTTGACAGAAACCTCTCCGCCTTGTCAGGAGAGAAGGACACAGATTCCAGGAGCAGCTGGGCTCGACTGGGTAAGGTAGGAACAGAGAGAGATGTGTTTGGGACACAAGATTTTGAGGCAAACAGAGTTGAAGCATTTGGCTTTGTCATGTGTGGTGTCAGCTGTGTATCCATTTGAGGTATGGAAGGGGAACAAACACCAGAAACAGATTTGACCAGATGCCACCAGGATTTGGAGGAAGGAGACAGGTTTGAGAGTAGAGATTTCCATAGTCTCTGTGCGATATGGGACTGAATTCAATTTATTTTGAAAACACTTTCTTGAATAAATCTTGGTGGAACATGGGAACAGATTTATGTTTGAGACACTCGCAACAGTTAAATTTCATCAAGGATTGGTACAAATTCAGAAACCCAAGGTGTGGACAATGTCATCCTACGTGGATGCATCCTGCCAAGCATCAGTACTGAGATCTACAGGGAGGACCATGTTTAAAGAAGAAAATCTTAGCAGCAAGATGAACATGTTCTTAAGTGCCAATGTTTTTTTTTATGACCATATCTCTGAAAACAAGTTTGGTTTAAAATATAGGGATGTGGCAGGTGAGGACGACAAAACATGCCGCCTATAAACAAGATGCGAAGCATTGATTTTAATTTTAATTTTAATTTTTTTTCCTCACAACCAATAATCAAAGTGCTCGAGGTTTTGAATTTACTCCAATCAGTTTAAATTCCCCAATATATAGTTTCGCGATAGAGCAGCACAAAGCGACAGCTCAGGGAATATCTTATAAGCAGCAGAAGTGTTTACAGTCACATGAAAAGGTAAGTACACCCCATGTAAAGTTTTGACTTTTTCAACATATTTCAACATACAGCTATTTGATCTTCATTTCAACAATATTGATAGATAAAGGTGATATAATATAACAAATATCATGAAACATTTACATTTTGTAGTCCATTGTATAATTTAAATAAACATGAATGCAAATTTCGCATGTGGAAAAAGTAAGTACACCCTTGGCTCTAATAGGTGGTATTTCCCCCTTCGGCAGAAACAACCTCAAGTAGGCTTTTCTTATAACTGTCTACAAGTCTCTGACATCGACTGGGAGAAATTTTTGCCCACTCCTCCATGCAGAATTCTTTCAGCTGCGCGATGTTTGAGGGGTTTCTTGCATGCACAGCTCGTTTCAAATCCCCCCACAACATCTCGATGGGATTTAGATCCGGGCTTTGACTTGGCCATTCCAGAACCCTCCATTTCTTTCTTTTCAGCCATTCCTTGGTGGATTTACTGGTATGTTTAGGGTCATTGTCATGTTGCAAGGTCCACCTTCGGTTGAGCTTCAACTTTCTGACAGATGGCCTCACATTATCCTCAAGCACCCTCTGGTACAATGAAGAATTCATAGTGGATTCTATGATGATGATGGTGAGCTGCCCAGGCCCTGATGCAGCAAAGCTGCCCCAAACCATAATATTTCCACCACCATGCTTTACAGTTGGTATCAGGTTCTTGTGGTCAAATGCTGTCTTTGGTTTTCGCCAAACATGTCTTCTGGTACTGTGGCCAAATAGCTCTACCTTTGACTCATCTGTCCAGAGCACATTGTTCCAGAAGTGCTGGTCTTTGCCTAGGTGTTCATTGGCAAACTTTAGTCTTGCCCTGATGTTCTTTCTGGACAGCAAAGGTTTCCTCCTGGCACACCTCCCATGTAGATCAAATTTGTGCAGCCTCTTTCGAATGGTAGACACGTGCACTTTGACATCAACAGTGGCAAGAGCTACCTGTAGGTCCCGTGATGACATTCTGGGGTTCTTAGAGACTTCTTTCAGCATCTTGCGGTCTGCTCTCGGGCTGAACTTGCTGGGGCGGCCTGGCCTAGAGGTGCCAGGTACTAGAGGGTGACACGTTCTTATTTTCACCTGTACTCAACCTATTTCATTGGTCCCCAGTTCGCTCTACAATCTCCGCCCTGACGGCACCTGGTACCCAGAGGTATCAGGTACCCAGCCCCTATTCTCACCTGCATTAGACCAACTTCGCTTACTCCCCAGTTCTTTGCATAATTCCGCCCTGGATGTTGTTCATTAATTTGCCTCGGGTTGGTGTGACCCGATGTAGGCATATGCCCCGACGGACGAGCGCCAGTCCAAGCCACTGGGCCCGACAGTGCAAGATGACGATCCGAGCGGACATTATACCGGACCAACCGAGCGCAACCAGCCATCACACCCACCCCCACTGCCACCCGATATGAACGATCGAGTCTCAAGGGTCACCTCTCATTGAGACAGTCCCCCTTCCGCCCCCAATCCCTGACCTAGGCTGCTGGCGGCGTGCGATTACCGTCATTAGTCCCTCCTTCTAGGGCTCAGTACTCCCCAAGCTCGTCCCAGCAAATGAGGTTAACCTTGCTCTCTGCGTCATGACGGTCCAGGGATACGGGGGAAGAGTGGGAGGCCAAGGCGACTGACAAAGGAGGGGGAGGGAGGAAGAACTTCTTGTTTTGTTGCTCATTTCTTTTGGGCGGACAGCCTAGCCACCCGTCCCTTCGAAGACTCTCCCATACAGCCGTGTCGCGGCGGGTGTCAAGTCCGTTGGCAGTTGGCAGTTGTTTAGAATCTTCTTCACTTGTAGATGATCGTCCGGACAGTCGAATGATTGATTTCAAATTGTTTGGAGATCTTTTTAAATCCCTTCCCAGACTCGTAGGCATCTATAACCTTCTTTCTGAAGGCCTCAGAGAGCTCTTTTGATCTAGGCATGGTGACGCCGCACACTTCAACAACAAAGAGCAAACCAAACTAAATGTCTGAGGTTTTAATAAGACAGGTTCCTCCAAGATCCTCTCTAACGATGTTCTAATCATTTGCACCTGAGCTGGTGCACCTGATTCTAATTTTAGGTATTTGAAGTAGTGATAAATGTAGGGGTGTACTTACTTTTTCCACATGCGAAATTTGCATTGATGTTTATTTAAATTATACAATGGACTACAAAATGTAAATGTTTCATGATATTTGTTATATTAGATCACCTTTATCTATCAATATTGTTGAAATGAAGATCAAATAGCTGTATGTTGAAATATGTTGACAAAGTCAAAACTTTACATGGGGTGCACTTTTTCACGTGACTGTATATCGGTTAGAAGGAGTAAACAACATCCTGGTAAGATTTTATCGGCCATCATTTGCGAACCAAGGAAGTGTTGTGTTGCGCATGTTTCGCACCGAGTTGTTTGCTGCAAGTTGCATGAGGATGAAGATTTGTTTCAGAATGCCGCAGCTGGTGTGTGGAAAGTGCTTTGCTGCAACACGAGAAGTTATGGTTTACGTTGCGTAATGTGTTGTCAACTTGACGTTGGTGCTGAACAGGATTTATTAATGTTATTCCAAGTGGATTTGCATTCAAACTCGGCAACAACAAACATGGGAAGTATGTTCTACTTTGGTTATGTTGGTTTTTTTGGTTTAACGTTTTCTTCCTCTTCAATTTCCTTTCCCTGCTTTATTTGTCAGTGACATCTATCGCTCAAAGAATCAGCTGCAGAACTTCCAGGAAATGTTGGAAAACATTTTTCTTCCACTGTTCGAGGTGACCATTGATCCCTCTTCAGACCCAGACCTACATACCTTCCTCCAGGATGTGAGAACACTGAAGGGTGGGATTTCTTTTCCGTGTGGCAGGGGCTTGTGGGCACAGTTGTGCATGACCATGACAGGTTGCTGGTGTGTGATGTTCCAGGTGAGGGGCTTTGACAGTGTCGATGATGAATCTCGCCCTGAGCAACACATCCTCACTCCGACCTGTCCAACACCTGATATTTGGACAGGACCTGAAAATCCTTCTTACGCTGCATATATCTATTACACCTATGCCAACATGTCTGTTTTGAATCAACTGCGCAGGTGTGCTGTATGGGGCTGTCATTCTTGATGTGAACATATAATTGATGATGCCCATCATGCAGTGAGATATCCTTGTTTTTTTACCTTGTGCTGGTTTATACCCAGTATCTTGCTGCTGCTGCATTTTCTTGCTGCATTTTCTCCCTCACTAATTTGTTCAAATCAGCAGGTGCACAAAAAATGTTTCCTTCATTCAATAATTGTACCTTATCATAGACCTGTTTATTTATTTTAGCAGTATGTGTCTCTATTATCGGCCTTTAAATATCTTTCAGGGAGCGAGGCATGCCCACTTTTGTGTTGCGTCCGCATTGTGGTGAGGCTGGTCCTGTTCACCATCTTGTGGCCGGTTTCCTACTTGCCGAAAACATCTCGCATGGCCTTCTGCTTCGCAAGGTGTGTTCCTCAGCCTTGCACCTCAAAGGCTTTTCTTTTTAATGTTCTCATTGTATGGGGAAAAAAAGAAAATCTAATCGTCTCGTCATCCGATGTCGTTTTTAAGCGGTGAAGCCACGTCAACATTTCGCTGTCCTTCCATCAATCTGTCAAAAATGAAGAAGAACCTGTCTAACCCACCGTGTTTAATTCTAAAGTGTGATTCTCATGGGTTTCGTTCGTTTCTAGGCTTTGCCTATCTCGTATTAAAAATGCCAAACCCAACCGCTTCCTTCAGACACAGGTGCGATTTATTTATTCATCTATCTATAATTCCAGTAATCTCTGTTTGTACGTCTGTACGTTTGTACGTCTGTTTGTCTGTGACCGCTGTTTCTCGACAACCACGGGTCCGATATACTTTTAACTTGCCAGGTATATTGCTGGGGACCCGAGGATGTGCCTTTTCAAGGTTTCATATTAATCGGACAATTACTTACCGAGCTATGTCCAAAAAACGATTCAACCAATCGGAGAGCAGCGAACGATCGCGTGTGCCGAACGTGGAGGACACACTCTGCCTCGGATGGCACATTTGAGAGCGTATTCATTTATTTCACGTTTGCAAACTATGTTGGCGTTAAACTATGTTTTAAAACTAATAATAAAACTAATAAAAACGAATTTGCGATTCATTCGCTTTCCTGCGCGTTTGTGCACGCGATGGCGATTTCTTTACCAAACTCCGGAAGCCGTTCGCTTTGGACCAAACCATTGCATGTAAATAGAGGGGGGGGATTGTCACCGTACTCGCAAGCCGTTCGCTTTGGACCAAACCATTTCATGTAAATAGAGGGGGGGGATATAATTTTAGATATAGATATAGTACGGGCAATGCCCTAGTTTTTATTAATTTTTTGAGGGGTTTCATGACAGATTTGCGATTTGCTCCTATCTTCAAGAATACGATATACAGTCTTACAAGTAGTATATGTATATGCATCTTGTTGATAGGCTGCATGTTTTGTCATCCTCACCTGCCACAACCCCAGGTCCCAGTGCTCCAGTACTTGTATTACCTGGGACAGATTGGCATTGCAATGTCACCTTTGAGCAACAATAGCCTTTTCCTACCTTACCACCGGAACCCACTGCCTGAATACCTTGCACGTGGGCTATTTGTCTCTCTCTCCACTGATGACCCATTACAGTTTCACTTCACAAAGGTACTTTCCAATACCTCTGATGTTTCTTACAGGTGTACTAAAAAAAATAAATCTCTCAAACAATACTTATTTGAGGAAACCCAACTTGCAAAACATTTGCATCCCTTCAGCCATCTACGATATCTATCTATAATTCCAGTAATCTCTGTGTGTCTGTGTGTTTGTGTGTTTGTGTGTTTGTCTGTGACCGCTGTTTCTCGACAACCACGGGTCCGATATACTTTAAACTTGCCAGGTATATTGCTGGGGACCCGAGGATGTGCCTTTTCAAGGTTTCATATTAATCGGACAAGTAGTTACCGAGCTATGGCGATTTCTTTACCAAACTCCGCAAGCCGTTCGCTTTGGACCAAACCATTTCATGTAAATAGAGGGGGGGGGTTCTGTGGTCGTTGCGAATGGACCAAACCATTCATGTAAATAGAGGGGGGGGGGGGGTTCTGTGGTCGTTACTGCCACGTGGTTTCAAAGTTGTTTTTTTTTGTTGTTGTTGTTTGCACGCATGTTTTTTTGCACCCACGTACGGGCACGCCCTAGGATGTTTACACACACACACCCCTACACAAATTTTTTTTTTTTTTTGGCAAGGAACGGGCACCCACGTACGGGCACGTCCTAGTATTGTACAACTAGCAGAGTACCCAACCTGTGGGTTGGTAGAGTTTGCAGAATACTTGCTGAAAAAGGTATAGTCGGTCTGTGTATGGCAAGAAGACTCTTTTGATGTTTGGGTAGTATGTGTTTAAAAGGGTCTAACGGGTCTGAAGGTTGAGGGGTTTCTAAAAGTATAAAGGGTATGTTCCAATAATTCAATAGTTGGGCTCTTAAGGGTCTAAAAGGGTTTCAAAGGTTCTAAATGACTGGAATGGTATCCTACAATCGTAGTTAGGGGTCTAACAGGGTCTTGAAGGTCGAATGAGTCATAGTCATGGAGGGCAAAGTGATCTGAAGGGTATGAAGGGTATGTTTTAATAGTAATTAGGTGTCTAAAGGGGGAGGAAGATCTGAAGTCTCTAATGAGTCTTGAGTTGTTTAGGGGGTCAAAACGGTGTGTTCCAAGATTCATAAGGCAACAGGTTTATTATATATATATATATATACAGTGGGGAGAACAAGTATTTGATACACTGCCGAATTTGCAGGTTTACCCACTTACAAAGCACGTAAAGGTCTGTAATTTTTATCATAGGTACACTTCAACTGTGGAAGACGGAATCTAAAACAAAAATCCTGAAAATCACATTGTATGATTGTTAAGTAATTAATTTGCATTTTATTGCATGAAATAAGTATTTGATCACCTACCAACCAGTAAGAATTCCGGCTCTCACAGACCTGTTAGTTATTTCTTTAAGAAGCCCTCCCATTCTCCACTCATTACCTGTAGTAACTGCACCTGTTTGAACTCGTTATCTGCATAAAAGACGTCTCCAGACCGTCTCCGACCACAAAGACCGCAAAGACCGACCGCAAAGCCGTCTCCAGACCTGTCCACACTCAATCAGACTCCAACCTCTCCACAATGGGCAAGACCAGAGAGCTGTCTAAGGACATCAGGGACAAATTTGTAGACTTGCACAAGGCTGGGATGGGCTACAGGACAATAGGCAAGCAGCTTGGTGAGAAGGCAACAACTGTTGGCGCAATTATTAGAAAATGGAAGAAGTTCAAGATGACAGTCAATCTCCCTCGGTCTGGGGCTCCATGCAAGATCTCACCTCGTGGAGCCTCAATGATCATGAGAAAGGTGAGGGATCAGCCCAGAACTACACGGCAGGACCTGGTCAATGACCTGAAGAGAGCTGGGACCACAGTATCAAAGAAAACCATAAGTAACACACTACCCCGTCATGGATTAAAATCCTGCAGCGCACGCAAGGTCCCTCTGCCCAAGCCAGCGCATGTCCAGGCCCGTCTGAAGTTTGCCAATGACCATCTGGATGATCCAGAGGAGGAATGGGAGAAGGTCATGTGGTCTGATGAGACCAAAATAGAGCTTTTTGGTTTAAACTCCACTCGCCGTGTTTGGAGGAAGAAGAAGGATGAGTACAACCCCAAGAACACCATCCCAACCGTGAAGCATGGAGGTGGAAACATCATTCTTTGGGGATGCTTTTCTGCAAAGGGGACAGGACGACTGCACCGTATTGAGGGGAGGATGGATGGGGCCATGTATCGCGAGATCTTGGCCAACAATCTCCTTCCCTCAATAAGAGCATTGAAGATGGGGCGTGGCTGGGTCTTCCAGCATGACAACGACCCGAAACACACAGCCAGGGCAACTAAGGAGTGGCTCCGTACGAAGCATCTCAAGGTCCTGGAGTGGCCTAGCCAGTCTCCAGACCTGAACCCAATAGAAAATCTTTGGAGGGAGCTGAAAGTCTGTGTTGCGCAGCGACAGCCCCGAAACCTGAAGGATCTGGTGAAGATCTGTATGGAGGAGTGGGCCAAAATCCCTGCTGCAGTGTGTGCAAACCTGGTTAAGAACTACAGGAAACGTCTGATCTCTGTAATTGCAAACAAAGGTTTCTGTACCAAATATTAAGTTCTGTTTTTCTGATGTATCAAATACTTATTTCATGCAATAAAATGCAAATTAATTACTTAAAAATCATACAATGTGATTTTCAGGATTTTTGTTTTAGATTCCGTCTTCCACAGTTGAAGTGTACCTATGATAAAAATTACAGACCTTGTCGTGCTTTGTAAGTGGGTAAACCTGCAAATTCGGCAGTGTATCAAATACTTGTTCTCCCCACTGTATATATATTTTTTTTTTTGGATAAGCAATGCTCATGCAGGAACAGCTTTTGGAGCATACAATTGTACAAGCGAAGACATAATCTGCTGATACATGTGGACATGCACATGGTACTCTCGATAGCACTGGGGGCAGGGAAAAATCGAAGACAAATATAAGAATCATATGCAAACCGCAAAAAGTTAAAATAGTATGTTGATGCGATTATAAGCATTTTCACTAATTTGTCAAAAGAGGCTCAAGTCTTGCTACGTCACAGCAAAGTGGGGGCACTTTATCCCAGAGCAGGTAACTCTGCCATGAGAGTGCTCATCACAGTTCAACACTTCACTATTCTTGATTTATAATTTCCCAGGTGCTGCTGTCGAGTTTGACGTGACTCCATATTTAGCAGCTATCGGTTTGCACCGTGTCGCCCTATTTCATCGTGGGCATTGGCTGCATGTCCCATCAGGGGGTTTGCCCACAACAGTATATAAAACAGATGACAACCCACAAAGTCAAAGATGTGGGTCCCACTCTACAACTGGGAAAGTTGGCTATGCCTTGCCATATTTTCCCAGGCAGGTTGTGGCCGCACCCAAGCCCAGTGTTTAGTGTTTGGGTTGGTGTTACCCGGTTTTGAAGCACAGACCATTTTGCTCACAGTCTTTTAGGTTTACTGGGGGGCCCATTGGTCCATTGGATCAAATTCTCATTGGTCTTGAACACATTGTAGCATACCTGCCTGCCAGACCCAGAGCGGGGGTGGGGGGGGGGGGGGTGTGTCTTTTTGGTTGTCAAGGACTTTTGTGTCTTCTGGATCTTTGGGTCTTCTTTTGTCTTTTGTCCTTTTTCTGGGTCTTTTGGGTCCTTGGGAACTTTTCAGTCATTTGGCTATTTTGGGTCCTCTGGGTCTTTAGTGGTCTTAACGACCTTTGGGGTCTTAAAGGGTCTTCAAAAGTTTAAGGGGTCTCAGCAGTTTAAAGGGTTAAAAGGACATTTCAATAGAATGTAATACGTAATTAATTGACTATCGTACGTAATTAATAAACACAAAAAGTGTGCCACAAACACACACCTCATTTTGTAGTCGATGCCTATGTTCTTGTGGGACGCTTTATGCCTACACGCATGGTTCTCGGAGACTTTTGGGTCATCCGCTCCCATGATTGGCTCCTCTTCAGCTCCGTTGGCTCCTCCTACCTGTTTCAGATGCCCCATTTATCATGTTCATCAGTCACAGATAGCTGGTTGATTCGACGGATTAGATGGTGGAAGAGTGAATCTTCGAATTGTTCTCTTACCTGCTTTTTTATTTTGTTCATGATTGATAACCTTTTGTGTATACAAAGTCGAGCCTCGCCGAGGAGCTAGAATGCATCGAGGGTAGGGGAGGATGCACTGGGCAGAAAGGATGG
The DNA here is from genome assembly GCF_964187855.1 of Myxine glutinosa. NCBI lineage: Eukaryota > Metazoa > Chordata > Myxini > Myxiniformes > Myxinidae > Myxine > Myxine glutinosa. The sequence continues at coordinate 97,926,708 of NC_136273.1, forward strand.
ATACACAAGGAAACTCTCGAAGGAAGGAATTCATCTTGATTCCAGCCGAGACTGCAGTACAAAGTTTTGTACCAAACCAAATGTGTCGGTGCCATCCAAATTGTAAATGGAATAGCCCAAGGTTGTTGTTCTTGCAGGCTTTTTGTGGTTCGATTGCTTCACTTGGCAGGTAATGTCTTGTCGATCTCCGGGCTGGTGACTTGGTCACGTGGAGTGGGTAGTATATGGTGGCTGGATCCAGGTGCCAGCGGGCATGACTATTGCGAGTGCTGTCTGGGTCTGAGGCCGTCTGTCTTTTCATGTGCAGGAGCCGCTGATGGAGGAGTACAGCATCGCCGCGCAGGTTTGGAAGCTCAGTTCGTGTGACATGTGTGAGCTTGCAAGGAACAGCGTGCTCATGAGTGGATTTCCCTCCGAGGTGAGCCTCTGTCACCTCAAAACACACACACACACACACACACACAATTATGCGTTGTGTACATTCCTCATGTTTATTTGTTCCGTCAACAGTCTGATCACGACCAGTTGATGACTAACAAAATTGCGATCGTAATATTAACTATGGCTGCACAATGATGAGATATGATGATTCTAGTTGTGAATATATATATATTTTTTATTGATCTCTTCACCAGACGAAGCGTCACTGGCTTGGCCCACACTACCAGAAGGAGGGCCCTGAAGGAAATGACATCCGGCAGACAAACGTGCCAAATATTAGGGTGGCGTTCCGCCATGAGACGCTGTGCCAAGAGTTGTTCCTCATCTTGAAGGGTGCACAGGCCGTCGGCAAGTGCACATAGTCATGGGGGCACATCGGCGTTTTGCCCACGCGCGGACGCGGCTCGTTGAAAATTAACGGGCGATCGCTCTTGCATCCCAATTGGGTAATTCGATGGCATTTCCAAGCACTGGACGCTTGAGGTCTCGGCGATGGAAATGATTGCGTTTAACAATTTAACTTTCGGCATCTCGGACCACCCCGACTGGCTTCGCTTGCACACTTTCCTTCGATTCCGTCACTTATTTCTGTCGATCGGTACCAACATTATATATTCCGGTTACTTACACACGTGCATGTCCTCGGTATTGTGTAACCTGCATTTGCATTTCATTGTTCATGTCATTCGTCTCCATGTGACCCTTTGGTTCTTTCTTTTGTACTACTTGAGTTGTTTGTTACGATGGATTAAATACGTCGGTGCAGCATTTTCTTGCTTCCGCAGCTGAAGGCACCGTACGTGCGTAGCCGGTTTTCGTTACCACGATAACTTGTTAACCACTAAAATGATTTCCACCAACCTATGGTACAAGAGTTTCACATGCAAAGCTTAACTGACTCCATGTTGGGTTCAAAGGTCTTTGGTCATGTAACCATGAATTGAAAACTCTTTCTCCGCAATAACTTGTGAACCGCAAGAGGGATTCCGACCAGATTTGGCACAAGTACGGCCTGCGATACAAAGATTAACTTATTCAATTTTGAATTTTGGGTACAACAGGTTAAAGTTCGTGTGCAGAGCACAACGTGAATTGAAAGCATCTGATGTTCTCTGTCTGTCTCTGTTTTTGTCTCTGTCTCTGTCTCTCATGTGACCTTTTAATTGAGGCCAAACTAACAGTGGGTTGATATCTAGCACAGGCGGAGGTGCATACCCATTGCTTCATTCGTGTCAAAAGTCTTCTCTCAGGTCTTTTTCGTCTTTGCTTAGTTTTGTGGTTCTGGTGAGGCTACCTGTGTCCATTAACTGCGAAAGTCTGACATCTTGGTCATTCATCTGAAACTGCTTGAACCAGTTTACTTGGCTTTGAGTCCTCTTCACTGTATTATTTATTAACGTCAAGCTACTTCCTGGTCTGACGAAAGCTGACTATCCTTTTGTTGTTGGATTTGCAGTGATTTTGAGCGTTTTGTTGTTGAAGATTTTTCTCACGGTAATCTTGTCGGCAAACTCCCCATCCTCTGTCATGTGGCAAAGCCATGAAGGACTTCTTCTTGTTGGTTTATTTTGGAGAGTTTGATGCTCTTCATTATGCTTCGCTTTGCTGCAGCTGGGTAGGGCGAGTAGTTAGGATGTAAGGCCGTGGCACAATTTTCTTGTTTTGTTGTGATTGGACTTTCAACCCTTTATGAAGTACACTTATAAAAAGGTGAAAAGGCAAAATATTGGATGAAGAGGGTGAGGCATTACCATGCCCCCCTGTCTGGGGCAAGGTGAGATCAGGTAAGTGCGGATGACAATGGAATCACAAATGTCCAATTGGCCGAGAGAGGCCATTTTGTGCTTCTTTTAGGCCCGAGCTGAAGAGTGGTGACTGCTTGCCCCCCCCAGGGTCGTGACCGGCTGTGAGGCTCATGCACACCTTCAGCTTTCACTGAAGGCCCGATGCAGCCGTTGTTGACTCGTGGGACGTGAGCTGATTTGCATTCCGTCTTGTGGTGGGGGGGGGGTGTTAACCATTGAGTGAAGATTTAAAAAAATACCTGATTTAAATAGTGGCCTACCCTTCTTCACCACTGTTTTTGGAAAATCAAAGAAGAAAAAAAACACGCCGCCAATATTAGAGGAATATTTCCATGTCTGGTATCTTTTCCCAGGAGTTTCATTTTACCCAGGTGTGCATGTGCGTGTAGCGTGTAGCAAATACTCCGTCCGTTAATTCCTCCGGCTTCCACCGGGTGGTGCTATACAATACAAATTTATGTAGAAAGAATTGGAGTCTTCCCCAGCCTGAAATCCCAGGATTGCAATTATTTTCTTAACCCAATAACACTCCCCAAGGCGCATACTGCGAGTTTTAAATTCATTCTATCCAGCGGTTCAGGAGCACATAAAGTAAAACACACACACAGTATGGTAAAAAAAAACAAAAAACTTTTACCTTTGCAACTGAACGTGGATGAAGGTTGTGTTCACCGTGTTTGTTTGTCTGTGAGCAGGATATCTAGAGTTGTGGATAGAATCGGATGAAACTTTGGTGGACTGATTGGGTGCGTGAAGAGGACATATTGATTATATTGTTGCGAATATGGAATTTGACCTCCATATCCGCTTGTAAATATTCCCCTATCTTCTCCGATACTCCCCAACTCTCCCCTTACCCCATTCCCTAGTCCCATTGTCTGTAAACAACACCCATTAGAGCCGATCTTCCCCTTCATTCCCCCATTAAATGTCGTGCCCAGGTCCCCCGCACCACACGTAGACAATTATAGGACATCTTGCTAGTTATTCTTAATCTATGTCAGTTAAGGACTTGTTTCCATTAATTATGACTCTTCGTTGCACCAGAATGTGATGATATGGCACCAGTAGGAGTTTAGGACCTTCCCATACCCCCCCGCATCTCTTCCCATCATCTCAAGCTCCAACAACAACCACAACAACAGCGGCTTTGCGTCCTCACTCCGGCTCGGTTGGCCGCCATTGAACATGTGCTCGACGGGGTTACCCAGAAGGGGGCTCCCTGTCGGCCCCTCGTCAAGGGCGGAGCCGGTAACCCCCGCACCCAATGAGAAGCCATGGGCCGATGCCATATGGGGCGGAGCTAACGAGCGAGGGCGTGACTCCCCGCCGGATATACGCGGCCCCGCGCCGGACGTGACGTGAGATGCGCCCCCAGCTTGAGACGACAAGACGCCACCTCGAGCGCTGAGAGACCTCCTGCATCTGTTGGGCCGCGCCATCCTGTCCCTGAGCACAAGGTGCACCTTGTGCTGGCCATCAAATACCCGCTTTCCTTGTCATCAATCCCCGTGTGAGTCAGTTTTTGTCCTGTTTCTCTGTGGTCTGTCGGGAATAATATAAGGTTGTGTTTAAGTGCCCACCTTCCTATGTTTCCCTCTTGTCCCTGTAATCTAAACCTTCCGCAATTGTAATAACAACCTTTGAGAACCGTATCCCTGGTGTCGTATTGTGTGATTGTAATCCAGCCGGGTGTCTTCTTTTTCTTATTGAGCCAGCATAGCGCGATTAGTCAACCCCGGGTGCAATCGGGGTAACTTGTACGGATACGGCGGCCATCCCGCTCGGCCCACCATACCATCAAAGTCGTATCTGTAACAATTGGTGTCGAGGAGTGAGATTCGGACCCGGGACTAAATTAGTTAGGCCCAAATTTTGGGAGGGAAAATCGATTCGGAGCGCGTTTCCCGCGCGAAATTATAACGGCGAAATTTCAATTTGTTTTACGAAAATAAAAAAAATAAAAACCGAGTTTTGAAAGTCGCGCTATGGCGGATCAAGACGGCTGGGGTCCGGTAAAGGAGAGTGAGGTAGGGTCGATCCAGGACCAAATTGAGGGACAAGAGGAGAGCGAAGCAGTGAGGGCGGCAGGTTCGCAAAATAGCGCCGTCACGCACGAAGTAGCGGGCGCGCAAAAAGGCGCCTCGCACGAGCGTGCGGTAGCCGAGCCGGCTGTATCAGCGGGCTTTAACATGCAGCCGATTGACATGCAGGCCCTCATTGCGCAGTTACAGGCAGCTGTACAGATGAGTATGGGGAGCCAAATTGAGCGATTGGGTGAGCGGTTGGGGAACCGGATGGATGCTCAGGGTGAGCGATTGGAGGGCCAAATGGGGGTAATGGGAAACCAAATGGGGGTAATGAGGGACGAAGCGAGGGGTACCGGTGAGAAGTTAGACAATAATTTTGAGGAGTTAGACAAGAAAATTGAGAAGTTAGACAATAATTTTGAGGGGTTAGACAACGGGATAAAAGAAGTGAAAAATGGGTTAATGGGGGTAGAAAATAGAATGGCCGCTCAAGAGAATCAAATAGAGGGAGTGAAAAATGGGTTAGAGGGGTTAGAAAACAGTATGGAAGGCAAATTGAGGGACATGAGGGACCAAGCGGAAAGGGAAGTTAAACAAATGGAGCAGCAGATAGAGGGGGTCAGAATGGGGGTAGAAACCAAACTGGATGCTCACAGGGAGGAAATGGAGCAGATGAGGGTGGCATCTGGGCAGGAGATGCAAGTGATGGGAGAGGAGATCAGAAGAGGAGTGAGTGAGGAGGTCGGAGGAGTGCGCGAGGAGGTGAGGCACTGTAAGGAGCGCATGGAGAAAGAGGTGAGAAAGGGGACTGTAAAATTGCAAGGTGGTATAGAGGAGTTGACGCTGGGAGTAGAACAACTGACAGTGGGACAAAAGGAGCTGGGGGACCAGGTAAAGAAGAACACAGCGGTAATAGAGGGTTTAAAATCGACACAGAAGGAGATGAAAAAGGACGTAGGGGTAATTAAAAAAGAGTGCCAGACGGTACATGAGGACCTGACGAGGAAAATGGACAAGGTGGTAGAGGTAATGGAGGTTAAAGAGCGGGAGGTGCGGGAGCACATAGAAAAAAATAAAGTGGAGTTAGAGGACGAGCTTGAGGAGACGTACCGGGGAATAAAGGAGGTGAAGCAGAAATTAGAAGAAGTGGAAGAAGGGGTGAGTGAAATTAAGAAGCGACGGAGAGAGGATAAGAAAGAGATAAAAGAGGACATAAAAGAATTGGTCCAAAGTCTGTGTTTGGATCGTGATGATGTGCTCATTAACCGGATGAGGGATTCGCAGGTGATGGAGGAGAAGCGAAGAGGAAGAGGACCCGGTGTAAGTGGTGACCAATATGGTCGTGCGTATGATGCGCCAGGTGATTTAAGAGGCTTGGGGGTCGAGATAGACCCGGGTGTTCGTGAGAGGCCGTTGGTGAAGTGTGCGACAGGTCTGGTGTGCGAAAAAGGAGGGGTGCGAGAAAGTCCGACTCTGGGGTGTGTGAGGAAAAAGTGTCTGCCAAGGAGTGAGGGTGCTGGCGAGAATGAGTCGGTCGTAGCGTGTGTGCGAGGGAGCACATGGAAGCGCGGGGTGGTGAGTGTTACAGAGGGTGTGACGGGAGAGTGTGCGCAAGAGTGTGCGCGAGAAAGGTGTGTGACGGACAGATGCATGAGGAAAGAGTGCGCTGTCAGAAGTAAGGAAGAGTGTCCACCTGTGGTGAGTGTTACAGAGGGTGTAACGGGAGAGTGTGCGCGAGGAAGGTGTGTGACGGACAGGTGCATGGGGAAAGAGTGCGCTGTCAGAAGTAAGGAAGAGTGTCCACCTGTGGTGAGTGTTACAGAGGGTGTAACGGGAGAGTGTGCGCGAGAAAGGTGTGTGACCGACAGGTGCATGAGGAAAGAGTGCGCTGTCAGAAGTAAGGAAGAGTGTCCACCTGTGGTGAGTGTTACAGAGGGTGTAACGGGAGAGTGTGCGCGAGAAAGGTGTGTGACGGACAGGTGCATGGGGAAAGAGTGTGCTGTCAAGAGTAAGGGTGAGTGCGCTGTCAGGAATGGAGGTGAAAGTAGTGAGAGTGACATGGAGCGTGAGTTAGTTGTGACAGGTGAGCGAGGATGTACACCTGGGATGGAAGGATGCACACCTGGAATGGTAGAGCGTGAGTGGGAATGCACGCTGGAGTTGGTGGTGAGGCACGTGGATGGGTGTGCGAATGAGAGCACACCTGTGATTGTCACAGAGGAGGTGACTGAGGAGGGGGCGCGAAGAGGTGTTTTGGTGAGGTGTGCGAGCAACGAATGTGTGCCAAGGTGTTCGGTGGTCAGGTGTGTGACCAAGGCTGTGAGTGGAATGGGTGTACCTGGGTGTGTAAGGAAAGGTACGAGGAGCATGGGCACGGCTGGATGTGTGAGCAAGGAACGGGCTGCGGGGTGTAAGCATGCAGGTGAAGCATCGACGTTACACGGGTTAGAGGTTAGAGCGACTTTTAGCCGAAGCGGGCCCTCGGTGCGTGCCGGGCCTCGCTTTGAACGGCCGCGTCCAGGCTCCACTAGGCGGAGCTGGCAGCCCGATAGAAAGGGTCGTCATGGCGACCACTTTTTGGTGAGACGTGCCGGCAGGTCGAGATCGGGACATTGGATGGCTCCACGCCGAGGTGGTGCGTGGGATCTCGGCCCGGGTAAGCCCCCGTCCCTGCCCCGAATGCCGGACGCATCCAGCCGCTGGCACAAAACAACCAGCATCCATTGCTTGGCTTTACGAAGCCGGGCTTTGGACAGGGATTGGCGCACCGAGAGGTATTAGTGAGTCGACTGGGTGATGAGGTTAGTGTATTGGACCCAAAATTAGAGAAAAACAAAATTTGATGATTGGCAAGGGATTGGCAGTAGTGATTGGCAGATGATGGGTAGTGATTGGCAAATTTTTAATTTGTTGCAATTTGATGTGCAAAATTGGTAGTGAGAGACCCCCGATGGGGTGGGATGGCAAATCTGCCACCCTTTCCCATGGGGGGCAAAGGAGCAATAGCTTATGGGGTGTATGGCAGTGAAAACTAGCCCGGGTGGGTTAGGTTATATTGATAGGGATCTAGAGAAGATGACCTTAGGTGACGTTAAGTTTAGTTAGTGACTGATACCTGTAGTGGGGACGCAGGTAGATTAGTGTGGATGATAATGACGAGGGAGCGCAATAGTTTAAAGGGACGACTGGGAAGCGCAAGTTTCAGAAGGGAGTAGTTAGCTGAGATGATGCCGTGTTTGTGAGAATTGAACAGGTGTGATTGCACAGGGGTGCAACTGGACAGGTGTGTGGAGCAGTGTATGAGTAGTGAGTGTGTGGATCAGCGCGAATGCGCTTGGGGAGAGAAGGGTGCAGGTGGCACCAAGTGTGAGAGCACAGGTGTGCAAGTACAGGTGTGTGGAGAGAGTTGGAGTAAGTGGTATGGAGTGGTGTGCGTGGTGCGAAGGTGTGGATGGGGGAAGAGTGGACCCCTTTCACGAGTACCCGGGGCGGGTAGTGTAAGTGTTAGGTAGAGGGTGCAGGTAAATTGTGGTTGGATATTGGCATTTGTGGTGCGGTTGCAGAATGGTGTTGTGAATGGGTGCATTAGTGTTGTGGAAATGGCTGGGCGTGTAGCCTGTTAGTGTGTGTAGTTGGTTGGGCACTCCACCACTGTGAGGATGTCGGCCAGGTGAGGCCGCAGGTGGGCTCTGGGAGCCGGTAGTTGTGAGTGGGTGCCTGAGGATCCCGGGTGTGGATCGGGCAGCCCAGTGCCAGAGAGGGCACGGAGTGGGGAGAGAGCCAGAGGGCCTTCCCCAGGTAGTTAGGTTAGGGTAAGGAGCAGGTAAGCTCGGAGGCAACTGCAGTGGTGGAGGTGTGCAGGTGGGTAGACCCACTGGGAGAGGTACACGTCGCAGCCCAGAAATTGTACGAGGGCACCGGGAGATGAATCGGGGGAGTGAGACCCCAAATTGAAGAGCACCACAGTTGGCCAATGGGAATTGGTTTTTAGAACCCATAGTGTAAGAGGGCCAATGGTTTGGCCGGAGAAAGACCCCGGGTAGTGTAAAGTTGTTAGTCATTTAGGCGATAGTTAGGATTGATGAACCTGTCGCACCATACGCAGCCACTTACCTGTGGTGATGATGATGACTCCACACCTGTGTTTTCTTTGTTTTGTGCAGGAAATGAGATTGCTGTGAGGAGTTGTGAGACGCATCACGACGTGGATGAGACATTGGGGTGATTCCATCTCTCCCTCCCTAGGAGGGACTGATGATGAATTGGTAATGGCAAATTATGATGTTGAGTTGGAGATGGCAAATTTTGATGAGAGTTGAAAATGGCAAATTTGATTGGTTAGGAGGGAGAGAAGACGAATTTGGTTTATGGGAGGAACGGGGAAGACAGTAGGGATGTTTGTTGATTTGTAAAGTAGATGTTTATGAGTAGTGTTGTGTTGTGTGGATGCAGTAAGGGGTAAGGGAGGGGCCATGTAGGTTACCTGGTGGGGGGGGGGCGTACGATAGGAACGTACCTGTCTCACCTGGTTCCCATGTGCCCCCAGTGTGCATTACCTTACATTGCGTGCACTTTTGCGCCCTTACCACCTTACTCACTTGTCTGCTTCTTTTGTCTCCCACCTCCGAGGATCTGGCTTTGGGGTAGAGAGAGAGGAGAGAGAGGTGCTGGCTGCGCAGTTGTGGGCCTGCACTTTCGCTGTTCGCTGCCTGGATCGGTACACCATATGGACCGCAATGTTTGTGGCCACCCACAATGGACCGCAGCTCTTTTGCGGCCAAGCACCACCCGTGGAAGGACCTATGGGTCAACGTGGCACCTATGCCATACAGGTGAACCACTAATAGTTAACACCACCAAGTGCACCACAAGAAGAGCAAGAGACACCTGCAGGGTTAGGGGTTGTTGAAGTTATTTTTATTCCAATGAACAATGGTGACTGCACCGATTGGTGGTGGGGTGGTGCTGTTGATGCTCGGGAAAGGGTGCTCTGCACGTTATTAAAGGCCGTCGGCCACAGAGCACTCGTGGGTTGGTGTATCGATGCTGGCAAGCGCGCTCTCTCTATGCATAACATCTGCATGTGTTCCTCCAAAAACAGGTCCTGGATCGTAGTGTAAATAGCAGCATAGTCTTGTAAATAATGCTCCCTACCGGCTGTATGTTTAGTTTGAGGATTCTTTCCGGATTCGGTTATCCTGTGGGTGTGTTTCTGAGAGGAGAAGGGTGCAACGTCGCAGGGGGACATAATTACTCATTTGTGAATATCTATAAAACTGTCGCACTCAGGGTAGAGTTAATAGTAGAGGGAACTACATTGCGTGCCACACTAAAGTAGGTAAAAATTTATCGGGTCGGGACGCCCCGAGGGTAGAGAAGGGTGCAATGTTGCGAATATGGAATTTGACCTCCATATCCGCTTGTAAATATTCCCCTATCTTCTCCGATACTCCCCAACTCTCCCCTTACCCCATTCCCTAGTCCCATTGTCTGTAAACAACACCCATTAGAGCCGATCTTCCCCTTCATTCCCCCATTAAATGTCGTGCCCAGGTCCCCCGCACCACACGTAGACAATTATAGGACATCTTGCTAGTTATTCTTAATCTATGTCAGTTAAGGACTTGTTTCCATTAATTATGACTCTTCGTTGCACCAGAATGTGATGATATGGCACCAGTAGGAGTTTAGGACCTTCCCATACCCCCCCGCATCTCTTCCCATCATCTCAAGCTCCAACAACAACCACAACAACAGCGGCTTTGCGTCCTCACTCCGGCTCGGTTGGCCGCCATTGAACATGTGCTCGACGGGGTTACCCAGAAGGGGGCTCCCTGTCGGCCCCTCGTCAAGGGCGGAGCCGGTAACCCCCGCACCCAATGAGAAGCCATGGGCCGATGCCATATGGGGCGGAGCTAACGAGCGAGGGCGTGACTCCCCGCCGGATATACGCGGCCCCGCGCCGGACGTGACGTGAGATGCGCCCCCAGCTTGAGACGACAAGACGCCACCTCGAGCGCTGAGAGACCTCCTGCATCTGTTGGGCCGCGCCATCCTGTCCCTGAGCACAAGGTGCACCTTGTGCTGGCCATCAAATACCCGCTTTCCTTGTCATCAATCCCCGTGTGAGTCAGTTTTTGTCCTGTTTCTCTGTGGTCTGTCGGGAATAATATAAGGTTGTGTTTAAGTGCCCACCTTCCTATGTTTCCCTCTTGTCCCTGTAATCTAAACCTTCCGCAATTGTAATAACAACCTTTGAGAACCGTATCCCTGGTGTCGTATTGTGTGATTGTAATCCAGCCGGGTGTCTTCTTTTTCTTATTGAGCCAGCATAGCGCGATTAGTCAACCCCGGGTGCAATCGGGGTAACTTGTACGGATACGGCGGCCATCCCGCTCGGCCCACCATACCATCAAAGTCGTATCTGTAACAATATTTTGGTTAAGGTAAGTGTGCAGTTCTGGCCTATCAGTGTGACGGATACCAAATGGAAACTTTTCAGTCTGGTGGAGGTTTGCCCGACGGAGTGCCGATCCAGGTTTTTTGATTTACCGTACTATTTTGAGCGTGGTGTTGCTGAAGCAGTTTCTTGGCAATTGTTGTGCTGGATGGTTTGTCATCGCCCTCCCAGCAGTTTGGTTGTTTGTTTTTTTTCATGCTCAATCCTTTAAAATGTTGAGCGCCAAGTAAGGAAGGAGGCAGCACGTACCATTTTTCATCTTTGGTATGACTCGCCCAGGGTTAAACACTGACCTCCCACACTCAGAGTGGACTGCCTTAACCATTACTCCATCAAGTCTGGTCAGCATGATAATTCCCCCCTTCTATGTCTGTTTCGTCCAGAGAATTGTTGTTTTATTATGACTTGTAATACCCCCTCACAGTAGGAGTGGTGCTTGTATGATGCACATTTACATAGAGAATTGGGGTCTTCACCCCACCTTAAACCTTCAGGGGCCGTTAATTTTCACATCTTCTCAAAAGTTCCTCTGCACACCCCATGGGCAACCACCAGTTGTGAACTCATTCCATCCAGCTGTTCAGGAGTGCATGGAAGTGAAATTAATTTATATATATATTAATTAACCGTAGGTCAGCCAAGGCCAATAAAAAGTGAGGTGAAGGCCTTTTAGTCCTGATTTTATTTTCTATTTTCTATTTTATTGTATTATTCTATTATTCTCTTTATTCTATTTATAATGTTCTATTATTCTATATTATTCTATTTTGATTCTATTTTGACACCTGATTTTATGGTTCACCCTCAACAATCATCAATAAACTCCAATACATTCAGAACTCCGCTGCCCGTTTACTCACCCATTCCCGGACCCGTGACCACATCACCCCCGTCCTTTACAAGCTTCACTGGCTCCCCATCCCCCAGAGAATCCAGTACAAAATCCCCCTCTTGACCTACAAAGCCCTCCATAACCTGGCCCCATCCTACCTGGCTGACCTCCTCTCCAGACACACTCCCACCCGCAACCTCCGCTCTGCTGGTACCAACCTCCTGACCCCCCCCCCCCCCCCCCCCATCCAGACCAAATTTAGATCCTGGGGGGACAGGGCCTTCTCCATCGCTGCTCCCACCCTCTGGAACTCACTACCTCACACCATCAGAGACTCCTCCTCACTCACCACATTCAAAACTTCACTCAAGACCCACCTGTTCAAAACTGCATTCAACATTTAACCCACAGCATTTAACCCCTGACTATCCCCTCTCCTTCTCCCTCCTTTGTGCTTTGAATATTTCCCTATTGATTCTTGTTTTTTTTGCAATTGTTTTTATGTTTTGCTATGCATTATGTTTTGCACTCTGTCAAAGCGTCTTTGGGCTTCCTGAAAAGCGCTATATAAAATAAATGCATTATTATTATTATTATTATATGTGAAACACCCTACAACTCATGCCTGCAGAAAACTGACTTTTTGGAACGTCAGCCGCATTTTACATCGAATCATCGTGTGACTTTGTGAAAACATTATCCATGGGAGGCATTCCTATGTTTAAAGTTTTGTGCCATTCGCTCAAGCAGTTGTGGAGGAAATCCATTTAAAAGCATCTCAAAATGCAAAGTCCATCCATATCTGCTTTGTACTCTAAATAAACCTGACGAAAACGACAACCAAACAAAATGTCTTATTAATTGGTTCTCTCCAAATTCTCATTAGTTTAAAGATTTGATGACAGTTGAGGTCTTCAGTTGAGGACCTAAATGGAAGAAGTATTGTACTCGAAATAACTTGTGCAAAATTATTAGACATGGATTTTTACCATATTGAAGATGTAGTTCCTGGTTCTGACTCTTTGCCCAAGAATGTGACTCAAGTACTTCCACTCGGGTCTTCAATTGGTAAAAAGTTCTGGCCTGGACAGACACACTGATGATTAATGATCAATAAACACGGAAATGGTTTTTTTAAATGGAGGTCTCGCACCTGATGTGCTGCAGCGGAGCTGATAAGGCCGATTTATAGTTACCATAACTTTGCCCTTTCACATTTTGACATAATTTAAAAAAAATTTTTCCATGTTCTCATAACAAAGGTTTATTGAAAATTTGATGACGAGCTGAAATGGTAAAAACGATAAGGCCCGGAAACACACACACACACACACACACACACACACACACACACACACACACACACACACACACACACACACACACACAATTGCAACACCCCATCTCCCAGGGAATGGGTTAATAATAGTGAAAAAGTGAAGGTGGAAGAATTTTTTTTTTTTAATGATGGCCTTGGGTGACATTCCACAATATGGTCAAGGATGGTTGTGGACACCTATTACTGATGTGATTGGACACATATTACTGATGTGATTGGACACGTATTACTGATGTGATTGGACACGTATTACTGATGTGATTGGACACCTATTACTGATGATTGGACACCTATTACTGATGATTGGACACCTATTACTGATGATTGGACACCTATTATTGATGTGATTGGACACGTATTACTGATGTGATTGGACACGTATTACTGATGTGATTGGACACGTATTACTGATGTGATTGGACACGTATTACTGATGTGATTGGACACCTATTACTGATGTGATTGGACACCTATTACTGATGTGATTGGACACCTATTACTGATGTGATTGGACACGTATTACTGATGTGATTGGACACGTATTACTGATGTGATTGGACACCTATTACTGATGTGATTGGACACCTATTACTGATGTGATTGGACACCTATTACTGATGTGATTGGACACCTATTACTGATGTGATTGGACACGTATTACTGATGTGATTGGACACGTATTACTGATGTGATTGGACACGTATTACTGATGTGATTGGACACGTATTACTGATGTGATTGGACACGTATTACTGATGTGATTGGACACCTATTACTGATGTGATTGGACACGTATTACTGATGTGATTGGACACGTATTACTGATGTGATTGGACACGTATTACTGATGTGATTGGACACGTATTACTGATGTGATTGGACACCTATTACTGATGTGATTGGACACCTATTACTGATGTGATTGGACACCTATTACTGATGTGATTGGACACCTATTACTGATGTGATTGGACACGTATTACTGATGTGATTGGACACGTATTACTGATGTGATTGGACACGTATTACTGATGTGATTGGACACGTATTACTGATGTGATTGGACACCTATTACTGATGTGATTGGACACCTATTACTGATGTGATTGGACACCTATTACTGATGTGATTGGACACCTATTACTGATGTGATTGGACACCTATTACTGATGTGATTGCACACCTATTGTGTTGCCTAGCAGAGAGTAAAGTTAAGTAGTCTGCTTATTTGTTGCATTTTGTCTGTCTCATGTGCCGCATTAAATTCGAATATTTCCTTAAGGCTGCGCGTTGAGTTTCCGCCATTTTCCCCCCCACCGCCCCCCCCCCCCCCCCCCCCGCCGACGTTGGAGCTTGATTGGATCATAAAGAGGATTAAATTAGAGTTTGTCTTAATATTGATAACTGACGTGTTTCGGGCCTCGTTCGAAGTGCAAAGCACATTCTCCACTTGGGTGCACCTCCGGTATGCTTTGACATGCACGGTCTCTATCAGTTGTGGTTTGAGCGGTTGCCATGGAGGCGGTACACATGACAACACTATCACGTATGAATATAATTGTTTCTTGCTTGCTTTTTATGTTTTCTTGGACGTTCATGTTGTGATTGCCATGCAGATGCACATCTCCCATCGGTTTTCTTTAAATAAATCTTAGAACCACCTTTACAGGCCATTTTTCCCCACAGAGCAGGGGTTGGCCTTTTTTCGGGCACTGTGGTCCCCTTTTTGAAGCAATGTTTTATGGCCGGATGCTCTTCCTGCCACCAACCCTGTTAGTGACCTCTTGCGACACACAGAGAATTACCAGTGAGCTGGTACTCAATTTGCCGACCTCGGAAGGATGACAGGCTGAGTCAACCCCCCTGGTGTTAATTCAGCGATCGGCCGGGATTCGATTCAAACCCAGGATCCTAGGATCCCAAGTCGGCACCCGAACCGCTAAACCAACACCAGGATGCAAACCCAGGATCCCAGGATCCTAGGATCCCAAGCCGGCACCCTAACCGGTAAGCCAACACCAGGATTCAAACCCAGGATCCTAGGATCCCAAGCGGGCACCCTAACCGCTAAGCCAACACCAGGATTCAAACCCAGGATCCCAGGATCCCAAGCCGGCACCCTAACCGGTAAGCCAACACCAGGATTCAAACCCAGGATCCAAGGATCCCAAGCCGGCACCCCAACCACTAAACCAAGACCAGGATTTGAACCCAGGATCCTAGGATCCCAAGCCAGCACCATAAACGCTATGCCAACACCAGGATTCGAACCCAGGATCCTAGGATCCCAAGCCGGCACCTTAACCGCTAAGCCAACACCAGGATTCGAACCCAGGATCCTAGGATCCCAAGCCGGCACCTTAACCGCTAAGCCAACACCAGGATTCAAACCCAGGATCCTAGGATCGCAAGCCGGCACCCTAACCGCTAAGCCAACACCAGGATTTGAACTCAGGATCCTAGGATCCCAAGCTGGCACCCGAAGCGCTAAGCCAACACCAGGATTTGAACCCAGGATCCTAGGATCCCAAGCCGGCACCCGAACCGCCAAGCCAACACCAGGATTCGAACCGAGGATCCCAAGCCAGCACCCGAACCGCTAAGCCAACACCAGGATTCGAACCCAGGATCCTAGGATCCCAAGCTGGCACCCGAACCGCCAAGCCAACACCAGGATTTGAACCCAGGATCCTAGGATCCCAAGCTGGCACCCGAACCGCTAAGCCAACACAAGGATTCGAACCCAGGATCCTAGGATCCCAAGCCGGCACCCTAACCGCTAAGCCAACACCAGGATTCGAACACAGGATCCTAGGATCCCAAGCCGGCACCCTAACCGCTAAGCCAACACCAGGATTCAAACCCAGGATCCTAGGATCGCAAGCCGGCACCCTAACCGCTAAGCCAACACCAGGATTTGAACTCAGGATCCTAGGATCCCAAGCTGGCACCCGAACCGCTAAGCCAACACCAGGATTTGAACTCAGGATCCTAGGATCCCAAGCTGGCACCCGAACCGCTAAGCCAACACCAGGATTTGAACTCAGGATCCTAGGATCCCAAGCTGGCACCCGAACCGCTAAGCCAACACCAGGATTTGAACTCAGGATCCTAGGATCCCAAGCTGGCACCCTAACCGCTAAGCCAACACCAGGATTTGAACTCAGGATCCTAGGATCCCAAGCTGGCACCCGAACCGCTAAGCCAACACCAGGATTTGAACTCAGGATCCTAGGATCCCAAGCTGGCACCCCAACCGCTAAGCCAACATCAGGATTCAAACCCAGGATCCGAGGATCCCAAGCTGGCACCCGAACCGCCAAGCCAACACCAGGATTCGAACCGAGGATCCCAAGCCGGCACCCCAACCGCTAAGCCAACATCAGGATTCAAACCCAGGATCCGAGGATCCCAAGCCGGCACCCGAACCGCCAAGCCAACACCAGGATTCGAACCGAGGATCCCAAGCCGGCACCCCAACCGCTAAGCCAACATCAGGATTCAAACCCAGGATCCGAGGATCCCAAGCCGGCACCCGAACCGCCAAGCCAACATCAGGCATTTAAAGAAATCTTCGATTATAATTAATCTCAAATCCATGATGTTACTGACGGTGACCAAACAAACTTGATTTAATTATTACCTTTTCATGTATGGGATCATGTGTTGAGCCACTCGTGTTTTGTTTTGATGTATTTTAATCTTTCGTGCGGTGAGATGGGGGTAGGCCGGTTGTTCCAGCTCGTCCTGTGGGTATCAGGCCCGTGCATGGAGTACACCTGTCCAGGTGACCAGCATGCTTTCGAACATTTAGCATGGCTTCGGAAAGATGGTGACTTGTAAAATAAGAAATTTGTGACGTACTGATCCAGGAGATGGTGAACACGTTTGCGTCGCTGTGCTTTCTCTCCGTCAATCACGTGCGAACATGTCCGTTTGATTTCCCGGATGATCGAGTTTCTTTTCTTGACCAACCCGTTGTTTTCTCAAGAATTGAGCGTTTGATTGAGGCACACGATCACGGGGCCTTCTGCATTCGGTCATTGGTGCTCCAGCTCTGAAGGACTGTGACACCTGTGGTATTTAAAATGCTGTTACCTACCTTTTTATGCTCGTTCCTGCACATTTTCTGTATCGTGCATACATTTGTACTCCTGTTACATTTGAATTGAACGAATTGCAACATACCCAGGAACCAATTGATTTGTGTTTATTTTGTTTGAGATTAAACAAAAATGAAAGTTTGGTGTCTTCTATTTATTTATTTTAACACTACAAATTATCACGAGACAGTAAAGGTTTTTGTAGGTACTAGGGCATGCCCGTACTATATATATATCTAAAATTATATCCCCCCCCCTCTATTTACATGAAATGGTTTGGTGCATGAAATGTTTTGGTTCATTCGCAACGCCAAAGCGAACGGCGAACGCTTTACATGAAATGGTTTGGTTCATGAAATGTTTTGGTCCATTCGCAACGCCAAAGCGAACGGCGAACGGCTTGCGAGTACAGTGACAACCCCCCCCCCCCCCCCCCCTCTATTTACATGAAATGGTTTTTATTAGTTTTAAAACATAGTTTAACGCCAACATAGCGGCAACATAGTTTGCAAACGTGAAATAAATGAATACGCTCTCAAATGTGCCATCCGAGGCAGAGTGTGTTCGCCACGTTCGGCACACGCGATAGCTCGCTGCTCTCTGATTGGTTGAATCGTTTTTTGGACATAGCTCGGTAAGTAATTGTCCGATTAATATGAAACCTTGAAAAGGCACATCCTCGGGTCCCCAGCAATATACCTGGCAAGTTTAAAGTATATCGGACCCGTGGTTGTCGAGAAACAGCGGTCACAGACAAACAAACGTACAAACAAACACACAGAGATTACTGGAATTATAGATAGACTAGGGCATGCCCGTACTATATCTATATCTAAAATTATATCCCCCCCTCTATTTACATGAAATGGTTTGGTCCATGAAATGTTTTGGTCCATTCGCAACGCCAAAGCGAACGGCGAACGCTTTACATGAAATGGTTTGGTGCATGAAATGTTTTGGTCCATTCGCAACGCCAAAGCGAACGGCGAACGGCTTGCGAGTACAGTGACAATCCCCCCGGGGTTTTTATTAGTTTTAAAACATAGTTTAACGCCAACATAGTTTGCAAACGTGAAATAAATGAATACGCTCTCAAATGTGCCATCCGAGGCAGAGTGTGTCCGCCACGTTCGGCACACGCGATAGCTCGCTGCTCTCTGATTGGTTGAATCGTTTTTTGGACATAGCTCGGTAAGTAATTGTCCGATTAATATGAAACCTTGAAAAGGCACATCCTCGGGTCCCCAGCAATATACCTGGCAAGTTTAAAGTATATCGGACCCGTGGTTGTCGAGAAACAGCGGTCACAGACAAACAAACGTACAAACAAACACACAGAGACACAGAGACTGGAATTATAGATAGATGAATTGTTCGTTTTTGTTTTGCAAATATAACAATTTTGTCCCAAAAAAATTCTGCAAGAATTTGAGATGAAAATGTAATATTCCCCCCATGTAAAAATGTAAAAATGTAATATTCCCCCCAGCTCTCCGGTTAGCCTTCCTTCATCAAGTCGCTCCTTGGGCTTCCTAGTCTACTATCCAGGAAATATTGATATTGTTCAGCAAACGTTGTGGATCAGCAATGCGATTGTATTTATTCAAAAAAAATTAATTTTTAGAACTATGAGCAAGTGTTAAATTTTTTTTTTTTTTTTTTTTTTTTTTTTTGTTATTTTTCCAAAACTTTTAAACCTGCACGAGCACATGTGCTGTCCCCGCATTCAATGACGTAAGTTTGACGATGGGACAAACATCAGCACTGCCATTGGCCCAATGTAGTTTTGTTAATTGACGCAACTAGTGACCCGTGCTACGCTACGCGCGGGTGGGAGGCCTGCAGTAAACAGACAATGAAGAAAGAGAGAATGGTAAAGCATGAAACCAATAAATTTCACATTCCTGTAGCGCATTCAGTCGCACGTCAGACATGGACAGCAAGTTCGTGAACGACTTCCATTAAAAACGTACCGTTCGCAAACAAACAGGTACGTGTGTTCCATACCCAGTCAATGGCGAATCTGCATTTGGCGATCCACGAATTCACGTTTAGAAAGTAGAAACCATCACGGCATTCCGTCATTCACTTGAACTTGATATCTCTTTTTTCATTCCAAACAGCATAACTCCAATCACAAATTAAATAACATTAATATAAAAAATAAACTTTTAACAACATTCGTGACATAAACAAATATTTAAATCTTGATGTGAAGTTCCGTACGGTTGGGTGAACACAATTACGAATTCAAAATCGTAATTGTATTCACTCGATTCCAATCATCGATTGATGCTTTGACAAAACGATTAACACGTTTAACGATTTAACATGGCGATTGAATGACGGTTGTATTGGGATATTATCAAACCCGTGCATTGCCGTCATCTGTCCACTTCCGCATTCGCGGCAGGTTCATAATTGTTATCAAAATCTGAACAGTATTTGTAGAATTTCAATAAAAGCCACATCACTGTTCATATCGGTAAATATTATTCCATCGTGTTTGGAAAAACTGGAAAAACAATATCGCCTATTTTACTCCCAGGGGTCCCAGGAATACCCACCCAAAATATCGTTGCGATCGGTTGAGCTGTTTTTGCGGTACCTTCGATCGGACAGACGGACATTTGGTGAATTATAGTAAGATGATGAACTTTCTCCCAACACTTTTACACCATTCTCCCAGCACAACACTTTTAGGGAACAGTAAGAGGAGACGGGACAAACGCCAACAGCAGCGTTGGACAAAATAGAGGGAGGTTTGGATAAATTACGGATGGGACAACGCACAGGGTGGACAAGATGGATACAGAAGCAAACTTCAAGGAGACTCCATTGATGTTTAAGGCCTTGGTTTCCATGACGTCAAGCTGAGCAAGGTGTGAGGCCCGAGCACCAGCCACTGTAGTGGTCCATAAAGCTGCGGAAGAGGACCGTGTCGGTGGATAGGATAGGAGTTCAGGTGTGCCAAGGAAAGACTTTGTGTGGAGAATGCCGTCAGTGAGCGACTTTGAAGGCCAATTTGTAAATGAGATTTGCCCAACAAAGATGGTTGCTGATGGTGAGGACCAAACATTTGAGTGGCTCAATTTCTTCAAGAGGATTGTTAAAGTAGATGGGAGGGTTGGCCCTCAAATGCTGCAACCGTCATATGTTGGTCATGGGTTGTAAAGCACAAATGGAAAAGTTTAGTTTACAGGAATAGTTGATTTACCTGTTTCAAAGCTGAAGACCCTTGGCCAAAGAGCACAAAAAGACTTATCGAGTCTGTACCTTCAAGTCTGTCATTCAATTTGTCAAAAGTTATTTGTCTCTCTTGTCTTTGTCTGTCTCTCTGCAATTTTTGCTTCCTGAGTGATCGACTGAAAGTAATTCTAAACAGCCGCCATATTCATCTGTGTTGGCACTTGAGGCCCTCAGTAAGCCCAAGTTCAGGTCACATGTTTGTGTTTGGGCCAATGGGCTTGGTCCCATAAAACATCCCGATCCTTGAGGAAAGATTTTCTTCAACTTGCACCAATTCCTTATCGACACATTTCATTAAGTGTTGTTGCATAAACAAACAATGGATGTCGTTATCAGAGTGGACGTTAACCTTGACAGACAAAAGGTGGACGTTAACCTCGACAGACAAACGGTGGACGTTAACCTCGACATACAAATGGTGCACGTTAACCGACAGAAAAACAGTGCACGTTAACTTTGACAGACAAACGGTGCACGTTAACCTTGACAAATGGTGGACGTTAACCTTGACAAAAGGCGGACGTTAACCTTGACAAAAGGCGGACGTTAACCTTGACAAAGGGTGGACGTTAACCTTGACAAAAGGTGGACGTTAACCTTGACAAAAGGTGGACGTTAACCTTGACAAAAGGTGGACGTTAACCTTGACAAAAGGTGGACGTTAACCTTGACAGACAAATGGTGGACGTTAACCTTGACAGACAAATGGTGGACGTTAACCTTGACAGACAAATGGTGGACGTTAACCTTGACAGACAAATGGTGGACGTTAACCTTGACAAATGGACGTTAACCTTGTCAAATGGTGGATGTTAACCTTGTCAAATGGTGGACGTTAACCTTGACAAATGGTGGACGTTAACCTTGACAGACAAAAGGTGGATGTTAACCTTGAAAGACAAAAGGTGGATGTTAACCTTGACAAAAGGTGGACGTTAACCTTGATAAACGGTGGACGTTAACCATGACAAAAGATGGACGTTAACCTCGACAAAAGGTGGACGTTAACCTCGACAAAAGGTGGACGTTAACCTTGACAAATGGTGGATGTTAACCTTGACAAATGGTGGACGTTAACCTTGACAGACAAAAGGTGGATGTTAACCTTGACAGACAAAAGGTGGATGTTAACCTTGGCAGACAAAAGGTGGATGTTAACGTTGAAAGACAAAAGGTGGATGTTAACCTTGACAAAAGGTGGACGTTAACCTTGATAAACGGTGGACGTTAACCATGACAAAAGATGGACGTTAACCTCGACAAAAGGTGGACGTTAACCTTGACAAATGGTGGATGTTAACCTTGACAAATGGTGGACGTTAACCTTGACAGACAAAAGGTGGATGTTAACCTTGAAAGACAAAAGGTGGATGTTAACCTTGACAAAAGGTGGACGTTAACCTTGATAAACGGTGGACGTTAACCATGACAAAAGATGGACGTTAACCTCGACAAAAGGTGGACGTTAACCTCGACAAAAGGTGGACGTTAACCTTGACAAATGGTGGATGTTAACCTTGACAAATGGTGGACGTTAACCTTGACAGACGAAAGGTGGATGTTAACCTTGAAAGACAAAAGGTGGACGTTAACCTCGACAAAAGGTGGACGTTAACCTTGACAAATGGTGGATGTTAACCTTGACAAATGGTGGACGTTAACCTTGACAGACAAAAGGTGGATGTTAACCTTGAAAGACAAAAGGTGGATGTTAACCTTGACAAAAGGTGGGCATTAACCTTGACAAACGGTGGACGTTAACCATGACAAAAGATGGACGTTAACCTCGACAAAAGGTGGACGTTAACCTCGACAAAAGGTGGACGTTAACCTTGACAGACAAAAGGTGGACGTTAACCTTGACAAATGGTGGATGTTAACCTTGACAAATGGTGGACGTTAACCTTGACAGACAAAAGGTGGATGTTAACCTTGAAAGACAAAAGGTGGATGTTAACCTTGACAGACAAAAGGTGGATGTTAACCTTGAAAGACAAAAGGTGGATGTTAACCTTGACAAACGGTGGACGTTAACCATGACAAAAGATGGATGTTAACCTCGACAAAAGGTGGACGTTAACCTTGACAAATGGTGGATGTTAACCTTGACAAATGGTGGACGTTAACCTTGACAGACAAAAGGTGGATGTTAACCTTGAAAGACAAACGGTGGATGTTAACCTTGACAAACGGTGGACGTTAACCTCGACAAAAGGTGGACGTTAACCTCGACAAAAGGTGGACGTTAACCTTGACAGACAAAAGGTGGACGTTAACCTTGACACGTGCACTTAACAGCTTCAACGACGCTCCCCTCATCATCAGCACGCCACAATTCCCGAAACTTCTTCCATACACATCTCACTCGAGCAACCGTTGCCGAGTCTGATCCACCTTCTCCATTCAGCATGTCTCTAAGAGTCTAAGGTAACAAAATGTTTTCACACCTTCCAGCTTCACGCCGTCTACAAGATCCAACTCAACATCTCCTCCATCTGCAGCTCCCTCTGTACACACCTTACATTTGAATGTAGCTGCCACACTGGTTCATGACCCTCTCAGACCACTACATTTTTGATGAACCCACTCAGCGCACATTGTACATTGAATTGAGTTCACTCCGACACCCTTCCTGCACACAGCACACGGCCACTTCCCAGTTCTTTCCACCTCACCACATGCTTTACCACTTGCCATCACCTTCGTCTTTCCGATATTCACCTTCAGACCTTTTGTCTCCATACATTCCTACCACTTGTTCATCTTCTCCTTCAGTCCATCCATACTTTCTGCAATCAACACCAGATCATCTGCATACAACAACTCCCACGGTAAACCCTCCTTTATGCCTAGGTCACACATAGGCGGATATTTTGGCGACTGCCGGCGATCAAGATTTTTCGGCGACTACTGGCGATGTCGGGCGGTCAAATATGGTCAGGCGGCAGTATGGCGACTGCAGGCGGCCACATTGCGCCTGCATTGCGACGACGCCCCGAGTGGGATGGCGACTGTCGAAGATCGTCGACGACTGCATTGCGGATGCACGGCGGCAGCGTGGCGACAGTCTGGCGGCTAGATTACGACCGATGGCGGATCGCGGCGACTGCAATAAGACCGCCGGCGATTGGAGACGATTCACACAACTTTTAAAATCTTTTTCTCTCTATTTTACATTTCACTTTATTCATTTCAATGATGTATGACATGAAGCATAAAGATGTTTGATGTACAATTTATAAAGTTAATAAAGATGTATCATTGTAATGTAATTGTTGGAACCCATCTGTGGATCGGTCCCATCGGCCGATGGGTCTGGCCCATCTGTGGATGCACGAAAAATGACGGTGCAGACCCATCGGCCGATGGGTCTGTGCCATCTGCGGATGTGTTGTTCACCTTGAAGGAATGTGTATGCATCAATGGTGGATGAGTATGTTTATTTGAACCTAAAAATAATCAATTGATGTCATAAATGTTTATAAAGCAGTCCGTGACATGTGGTTTGTCGATAACCGTTTGTCGATAAGATAAAAATAAGAGAATGTCGCTCTCCATTGTTTATATGGCAATTCCTGGCACCATTCTGTGGGGCGATTGCGGAAGACTATGACCGACTGGGTTGCGGTCGCTTTACGCTCTTATTACGGATACCGACGACAGCATGGCGGCTCCATCACGACAGCATGGCGGATTTTTTTCCATTGCGACTAAGCGCGCCGTTTTTAAACATTTAAAAAACTTTTTGGCCCCTTTGCGACTCTTGCCGACTGCAGCCGACCTGGGGAGGATAACCGCGACTACAGGCGACCGTCCATTACGGTTTCATTCCAATTGTCGGCGGATGGTGGCGATTTTTTTCAGTCGCCATTAGTCGCCGACAAATCCGCCTATGTGTGACCTAGGCATTACGTTCTGAGCCGGCACCTCCATCACAGCTACAAATAGTCGTGGACGTGGTACCGACCCCTGATGCACTCCCACCTTCACCTCAAACTCACCACTGTTCCCGTCCTTCGTCCTTACAGCTGTGCGTGCTCTTTTGTACATTGCCATCACTACTTTGATCAACCATTCCTCCAATCCTAGCTTCCTCAATACCCATGTCACTACTTCAGGTGGAACCCTATCAAATGCTTTCTCCAGATCAACAAACCCAAGAAACAACTTCTTCCTCTTCTCCATGTACTTCTCCTGCAACTGCCTCACAATAAAAAGCGCGTCTGTCGTTGCTCTTCCTGGCATAAATCCAAACTGCATTTCGTCGATCTGCACTTTCTTCCTTATCCTCCTCTCCAACACCATTTCCAATACCTTCATTCCATGCTCCAATAACTTTTTCGCTTGATACGAGCCACAGTCCAGAGGGTCACCTTTCCCTTTGTATAGACGGACGAGGGTACTCAGTTCCCAATTCACTGGAATGTGGCCTTCTTTCACCACCAGATTGCAGATCTCTGTCATTCTCTTCACACCCCAATTTCCCGCTGCCTTCAACATATCTCCCACAACTCCCGTCGGCCCTCCCGCTTTTCTACTCTTCATTGCTTTTATCGCTTCCTCAACTTCCTTCTCGGTTATCTTCTCTGTCGGTCCTAAAACTGGGTTACTCTCTATGTTGCCATCCCATTCATTCTCTGCATTCAACAATATTTCCATATATCTCTTCCATCTTCCTTTAATTCCATCTGGGTCCACAACGATTTGTTCCACTTCATCCTTCAAGCAACTCACCCCATCACATAACACCTCTTTCACTATCTGCTTTGCAATCCTGAATACCGCTCTCTGACCCTCTTCCAAATCCAAGCGTTCTCCGAACATTTTCCTACATTCCTCCTACGCCTTTGCTTCCTCTTTCTTTTCAGCCTTCTTGGCTGCCTTATAACTTTCATGCTCTGCTTTTTCTGCTCCCGTACCCTTCGCCTTCTGCCACGCCTTGAACTTCTTCCTCTTCTCGTCAATCTTCTTTCCAACTTCATCATCCCACCACCATGTTTCTGAGTGCCCCGGTTGTCCTTTTGTCCATCCACATACCTCACCAATGGCTCCCAACAGCCTATCTTTCATTGACATCCAACCACTTTCAAGCTCAACCACATCATCCTCTACCATACTCAGCCTCTCTTTTAATGCCTCCCTCACTGTCACCTCTTTCAACCTCCACACCTTCATTCTCGGTTGGTACTTCACCCGCCGAGTTCTCCTCGCACGTTTCACCCTTATGTCGCAGACAACCAAGTCGTGCTGTGAAACAGCCTCCTCCCCCGGGATCACCGTTGTGACCCGGAGGTGCCCCCTTTCTCGCCTACGCACCATCAGTAGTCAACGGTTGTCGTCGCCCCCACCTGACCTGTATGTAACAAGCTTATTATCCTCTTTCTGGAACTGAGTATTACAAATCGGCAAACTCCAAAATCCTTTCACCTTCTCCATTTCTCACACCATATCCGTAACCCCCATGATCTCCCTCAAAACCGTCCATACTCCTTCCGACATGTCCATTTAGGTCTCCTCCTACCACAACAACTTCCTCATCTTTCACGTTTTCCATCAGCATCTCTATTGCACACCAGAGTGTCTCGCGAGATCTCGGAGGCGGTGGCAGGGATTTTCGAAGCTCCACACTGTCTCCACGTTTTTCGAAGTTAAGTGTGTTCACAATTGTATTTTGTCGAAACTGTATTTATCTTTCGGTGTGTGAAGTTATTGTGTGCAACTTTGGTTGTTTCTCGGTGTTTATCTTTCATAAATTGATCGTCTGTTTGCCGCGTCGCGAGCAAGGCCTTTGCCGCGTCGCGAACGATTTGAAATCGAAGTTAAGTGATTGTTCCCATTTGTATTTTCGTTAAAACTGTATTTATTTATGGTGTTGTACGTATATTGTGTCCCGACGAAGATTTTTCGGTGCAAATCTTTCATACCTGTATTGAAAATCGTGTTAATTCGTGTCGTGTCTTGAGGCCTTGTACAGTGTACACTGTACAACCTTGAGGCTTTGTTTTTCTCTCAGCGGTCCGTCGTTAGTGATCCAATAACTTTCGTTCTCTGTATTCCCAGTCTTTTCACCCATAGCCTACTTCCTTGTGTAAATCTCAACTCAAAAAAAAAAAAAATACATTTCCTTCTCTGTTCTCATTCGTTTATTCATTCTTATTCGTTTGTTCGTTCTTCGACCACGTGTTTCTCCCCCATTTCCCCAGATAGTTTTCACTGTTATTAACCTTCAATGTTTACACTTTCCCCTCAAGTTATGTATTCCGTCATATATTATAACACCTTTTTCTTCTTCTTCTTTAAAAGGCTGCTTTCGAATTGCTCACCGAATCAATTCATCCCCAAAAAAATATCCATCTCCTATAGTGCCTTTTTTCTACATTCCCTAAACTCTCCTGCACTCCATCCTCCATCCAGCGTCCTTAAACGTATTTTTAACTCGAAGGTCACAAGAAACTCATTTTGCAATAAATGTTTGTTTCCCATAAATCGTACACTTTCTAAAATCCAATCTCACCCCTCCCCTCCAAATCTTCCCCATAACCCCTCCCCTCCAAATCGTCCCCATCACCCATCCCTTTCAAATCTCCCCCCTTGCCCCATCCCTCCTAAACTACCCCCTCACCCCTCCCCGCCAAGACGCCCCTCGCCCCTCCCCTCCTAGACTCCTCCCTCACCCCTCCCCTCCAAATCTCCCCCACATCCCATCCCTTTCAAATCCCTCCCCTTGCCCCTTCCCTCCCAAACTCCCCCCTCGCCCCTCCCCTTCAAATCTCCCCCCTCGCCCCTCCCCTTCAAATCTCCCCACCCTCATTGCTTCTCAATTTCCCCCCTCTCACTCTCCCTCCTCAAAGGGTCCTCCCCGCTTCTTCCCCCTTCCAACTCTCACCTCCATCTCCCCCAACCTTCTGCCTCGCTCTTACCCCTCCTCAAATAACACCTCATTGTGCCTCACCCAATCACCATCAAACCTTTTGTCCGCCCCATCCTTCCCTTTCTCCGAGCTATTCTGAAATCTCTGACACACCTTCAACAGCTCTCCCTACCTCTTCCACCTCTTCCACATCTTACCCTACCCCTCCTCCCCCCTGTACTGTATCTGATGCTCCCCCTTCCTCTTCATTAACGGTATGGACCTCAAACATCCGGGGCCTTCGTTCAAACTTAACTGATCTCTCCATACAGGTTGCTTCTGTCAAACCAGACGTGATCTGCTTAACAGAAACTTTCCTCCTTTATGATGTCTCTGATTCCTTAGTATCTCTCCCGGGCTACTCCCTCCTCCGGTATGATAGACCTGAGCCTTGTCCTGGAGGCGGGGTTGCTATCTTTATCAAAAACTCTCTTCCTCACTCGCCCTGCACTGCACTCTCTCCACCTCACCCCCAGGAATACCTCTGGCTACGGCTTCCCCTTCGCTCCCACCTCTTGTTCATATGTGTGTTGTACCGTCCACCAAACAGTGATGACTCCATCTACATCTCGCTGTCTGATAATATGGACCAACTTCTATCTACTCATCCCAACTCTCTCTTCCTCATATGTGGTGATTTCAACTGTCATCATGCCAGTTGGCTGGGTGTGGGTACCTCTCTCACCAGCCATGGCTCCTCAGCAAAGGACTTCTGCGACTCACTGGGACTGACACAATCTGTCAATTTCCCGACCCGGATCTCAGTCATCGGAACATCTTCTCTTCTGGACTTGGTTATGACTAACTTCCCTGAAAATGTCTGCTGCTCTTCTGCTCCAATCGGATCATCTGATCATGTCCTTGTTAAAGTGGACATCTCTCTGACCATCCTCAGGGAGCCTGCTCAGCGTCGACGAGTCTGGCATTTCACTCAGGCCAACTGGCACGGTCTTCAAGCAGCCATCAATCATCTGGACTGGTCTCCCATCTCTACCACCTCTGACATCAACTCATCCTGGGAATTCTTCCAAAGTAAATTGCTCTCTCTCATGCACAGATTTATCCCATCTCGTCTTCAGTTGTCATACCCTTCCTCCCGTCCATGGTACACGGTATCTTGTGGTGAGGCTGTTGCCCAGAAACAACTTGCCTTCGTCTCCTGGAAAGCAAATCCAATGGAAGGAAATCTCATTTCCTTTCACAAAGCCCGAAACAAGTGTGTGTCCACCCTCAGGAGAGCCAGGAAACAATATCTCTCCGTTCTCAAGACCGAACTCTCTTATCTGT
This sequence comes from Myxine glutinosa, assembly GCF_964187855.1. Classification (NCBI taxonomy): domain Eukaryota; kingdom Metazoa; phylum Chordata; class Myxini; order Myxiniformes; family Myxinidae; genus Myxine; species Myxine glutinosa. The sequence goes on from NC_136273.1 coordinate 97,955,164, forward strand.
CTCCCTCTTCCAAATCCTGGTGGCGTCTGGTCAAATCCGTTTCTGGTGTTTGTTCCCCCTCCATCCCCTCCCTTACCTCAAACGGCTACACAGCTGACTCCGCAGGTGAAAAAGCTGAATGCCTCAACTCTGTGTTTGCCTCTAAATCCTGTGTCCCAAACCCATCCCTCTCTGTACCCACCATACCCAGTCGTACCCTGCTACTCCTGGACTCCGTGTCCTTTCCTCCTGACAAGGTGGAAAAGTTTCTGTCAACCCTCGACTCTGATTCTGCAACTGGACCCGACGGCATCAGCCCACGGGTCCTAAAATCCTGCTCTGCCGCTCTATCTCACCCTCTCTCTGTTCTCTTCACCCTCTCTTTTGCTCAAGGTCAACTGCCATCTGCTTGGAAATCAGCCAACATCACCGCTTTGCACAAAAAATGTGCAAAAACAGATCCTAGCAACTACAGACCAATCAGCCTTCTCCCAATTATCAGCAAAGTCATGGAATCCATCATTGCTTCGGATATGAAATCTTTCCTCTTCTCCAATGGCTTGATCTCTGATCATCAATTTGGTTTCAGACCAGGTCACCCTACTCTGGACATGCTGCTTCTGCTGTCTCAACAATGGATGGAGGTCTTCAATGCCAAACAGGAAATTAGAGCTGTCTCCCTCGACATATCACGTGCCTTCGACACGGTCTGGCACCCCGCTCTGCTCACCAAACTCTCCTCCTTTGGTATCCATGGAAATCTCCACGCATGTCTGGCGGACTTCCTCTCTAGTCGTCGTCAACGTGTGGCCCTGAATGGGTTTCTCTCATCTCCTCTTCCTGTTCAGGCTGGAGTTCCCCAAGGCAGTGTTCTGGGCCCCGTGCTTTTTCTGGTCTTCATCAATGATCTCTCTGACTCTCTTGAAAATCCTCTCTATCTCTTTGCTGATGACTCCACTCTCTGCCGCTCCATGCCTCTTCCCTCAGATCGGCAGTCTGCAGCCTCCTCACTCTCTGAAGACTTGGACATAATCAGACTGGTCAAACAAGTGGAACATGTCTTTCAATCCTGACAAATCTCACACTCTTACTATGTCTCTCCGAAAAGATCGACTGGACAACCCTCCCATCTACTTTCTCAACAATCCTCTCCAAGAAGTTCTGTCGCTCAAGCTTTTGGGTCTCACTATCTGCCATGATCTTTCTTGGGAAAACCACATTTCCAAGCTGGCCTCCAAAGCCAGTCGCCGACTGGGCATCCTCCGTCGTGCGAAGTCCTTCCTCGGCACACCTGAGCTCCTCACCACATACAAGGCTTTCATCCGCAGCTCAATGGAATACTGTTCTCCCCTATGGGCCGGTGCTCCTGCCTCACACCTAGCTCGGCTTCACGCTGTTGAAACCAAAGCTTTCAGAATCATTGGAATCTCCCGCGATGAAGCTATCTCTGAGGGCCTTTCACTCACTCACCGCAGGCAGGTAGGTGGTCTTTCTGTCTTCTACCGACTCCTCTCCGGCCTTGCACCCCCAGCTCTCTCTGTGCTCTGTCCCCCAAATATTCCTCCAGGTCGCACAAGATCTGCCAGCAACCCTCTGATGGTTAAACTGCCGAAATCTCGGCTCTCTGCTCACCTTCACTCTTTCATTCCTCTTTTCTCCCGCCTCTGGAACAAACTCCCTCACTCCCTTCAATCCCACTCCACCCTCCAGGTCTTCACAACAGCTGTTCACCACCATCTCTTATCTTCCCCCATCCAAAACCTTGATCTTTTCTACCCCCGCTAATTCACCCCAGATCCACCATTGTTTGAAATTCCAACTTCTTTCCTGGAAGTCCTGGCAGTGTCCATATGTTTTATACCTCTCCCACCGCCCCCTTCCCATGCCTCCCCCTCAAAGCCCTCGCCCTCTCTCAGATCTCTCGATGTCTCCATGTCTCTTGGTCCCTGCTCTCAAATGTTGTGTTTGTGTCCTTCCCCCTCTCTCCCCATCTTGTCTACCGCTCCCGATGTTATATGTTTTATGTGTCGGTTTGTCTTTCTGTGCGATTAATGTTCGCTCTTTCACGAGCCTCGATCTTGTATACAAAAAAAAACAAACTTGTCCTTCTCTTCATCGCTCCGACCAACCTGCGGAGCATATCCCGAGATGACGTTCACCAAGAGCTTTCCAATCATTTTCACCATCATCAACCTTTCACTCACTCTAGTCACACTCACCACACTGTCTACAAACTCCTCAGAAAACAGGACACCAACACCATTCATGCCCTCCGGGCACCCTTATCACACAAACTTGTATTTCTGTCCCTGCCTACCCTTCACCATTCTCACACCACTTCCCTTCCATCTCGTCTCTTGCACACAACATATGTCCACTCTTCTTCTGATCAATACTTCCACCACTTCTCCTGATCAATACTTCCACCACTTCTCCTGATCTCCTTGTCATTGTCCCTACATTCCATGTCCCAAACCTCAGAAACCGATCTCCACGTGGGGCATCAGACGTTTCGTCATAAATGGAGTGATTTCCACCCTTGCTTCCATCGGGTTCCCCACCTTGAGTTTTGACGAGAGGGAGTGGGGTCCCCCACGGGGCACTTCGGGCTGTACCCTTCCTCTATGTAATTGTAATTGTCATGGTTCTCTTTTTGAGGCAATGTTTTTATGGCCGGATGCCCTTCCTGACGCCAACCCTCTTCGTCGCCTCTTATGACACGCAGGGATACGGTGTACCTATTCTAAACCGGGGTACACACCGGGTAAATTAGCCGCGAGTCAAAGCTGAATTATAGTAGTAAATTCATTCAAAAAGAACCCGGGCAACGCCGGGTGCTTTCGGTTGGTCATAAATAAATCTTTATTGTCTCATAATCAGGGAAATTATTATTTGGTGATACCGTAAGTTGACCATCATTAAAACATAACACAAAGGGAATAAGAAAACGAAATAAAAAGATATAAAATAAGTGTAAAATATGGAAGATTGACTAAACAGCAAAATGTCTCGGAATTTGAATTGCACATGGTACAAATGACCTTTTGAAAATGTTCTTCTTCATCCTCCTTACACGAAAGCGTCTCCCTGATGGTAGTTTTTTCAAAAAGTCCGTTCAAGAAATGACCAGTACACACCTGCACCGCCTTCCTTTTCAATGCTCGCAGGTATAGAGACTCCAGACTGGTTGAAGACTTTAACCTACAGCTTTAAATGCCAGTGTAATGACCTTTCTCAATCGTGACTTATTCCGCACATTAAGATAACTGTACCAGGAAATCAAATTAAATGATAAAACACTGATCAGTAAGGAATTTGTTAACATCCGCATCACATGAGAGCGAACACCAAATGAATTCAACTTCCTGAGAAGATGCAATCTTTGTATTGATTTCTTGTACACAGCATCGGTATTTCCATCAAAAGTTACCTTGTTATCAATACAGGTGCCCAGGTATTTAAATTTGCTAACAATTTCCACCTTATCACCATTTGTGGTTACAGGCTCATGATTGTGACCTTTCCGAAAGTCCAAAATCATCTCTTTTGTTTTGTCCACATTCAGAGTAAGACAAAAGTCCCCACACCACTTATTCAATGTGTCGATCTCATCGAGGTGAAGATACAAAGGATGATTGATCGGAAAGACAGCCAACAATGGCGGTATCGTCTGCATACTTAATAAAGTTACAAACTTCTTTAAGAGCCACGCATCCATTGGTGTACAAACTGAACAGTGGAGGTGACAATACACCGCCTTGTGGAGCACCAGTATTCAACATTGATAACTTTGATAAGCTACCATTCACCCTCACCTGCTGAGGTCTCGTAAAAAACTTTCCACCCAGAGTATGATATGGGGGTTCGGGCACAGGTCACTCAACACCTTCAGAAGGGTAAATGGCTGCATGGTGTTAAAGGCTGACGAGAAATCAATAAATAACACACGGACGTCGGTTCCATTCTGGTCAAGGTGACTTGTGATTAGATGAAGTAAACTGAGCCAGGCATCTTCATAGTAAGGGCATTTTATGAGATATTTCACAAATCTGTTAACTAAATTGTTACCAAAAAATTTCTTCACCAATATGTTTGTAAAGGTGTGTAATAACATGTGTTAAAATGTTGAAGTTCAACTCCCGTGGGAAACCCAGAAAAAAAGCTGTTGAATTCGGGTACCGAAAAATTATTTTCGAGAATTTTTTTTTTTAATCGGCCCTTAAGTAACTTATGAGGGGTCAAATAAGGGTTTTTCATGATTCTGAGTTGATTGTTAACATTTATATTTTCACTTTTACATTTACACACAAAGTAGCTTTTATTTCACAAACATATATAATACTCAAGAGTTATTTCTCATTCACAATGTCAGAAGTTTCAACAGTCATTGTCTATGTCTTCTTCAGACTCAACAACATCATGACTGCAGTTTCTGCATGTAATGCCATTACAGACTCCACAGGCCGAGATGCACGTGACCCCATTCTTCTTGCAGCTGCATCGCCGGTTGCTGCAATCTCCATGACAATTACAGCTCGTGAACTGCAATAGCTCCTCAGGAGCCGTGGGGTCCAGTGTTGGAACTGGCTCATACCCATGCACACCTATTGTCCATCCATAGTCCACATCCACAGTTGGAGTGTGGGAACTCAGGTATGTTGGCTTTGATCACCCACCCCGCTGCCCAGAGTGTGTCACCTGGAGTGAGGAGTGGCTGATCATGAGCCAGGGAGGAGGAAAGCTCAGCGAGGGGGAGAAACATGATCGCGTTCGTTCCTATCTGTTTCCTGTTCGTAAATGGAATAATCTTTACTTCAGTTCCTCTCAAGATCTTAGCTTTGTCGAGTGCCTTCAACTTCACCCGGGGGAAAGCTGCTGTTGTCTGTGGATCTGGCAAAGGTGGTGCCGGAGAGGTGACTTCGATCCAACCCATTGAGTGAAAGGGAGTGTTTCCGTGAATAGAGACAATGTTTAAATCTATATTGTCTCCAACAAACTGAGGGACTGCATTGTTTGTTTCCCCAACCTCCATAAAGACCACCTGATCATTACTTGACAATTCACTTTCACTGGCTGGCACTTTGGCTGTCATCACTGATTGATCCTCAAGCGCAGCATCAACCGCAACCTCATCATTGATCTGTTCATCGGTTTCCTCCACAATGGTGTCAAGAGTGCCAGAAGTATCTGGAACATCATCTCCACTCCTACTATTAAGGAAGCAGTATTTGTAGTTTTGTGTCTCCGTGTAAGACTCAGTGTATCCCAGCCGGTGGAACTTGTTGAGCATCCATTTTGACCCAAATCTATGATCAAGTTGTATGGCAAGCCCCATTTGGTGTGGCAATACTCCAGACCGAGGTCGACAGGCCTTAATAAAATTCTGCCCCCAAACGGCAACTCTTTCGTCTGTCTTGACAATCGGTCTCAAGAACATCTGAAGGCTTGCAGGAACAAGTGTCAGCTGACTATCGATGTCAGTCATACTGTGTGTGGTGGGGTATGACTTTGGACCTAAATCAATCAAGGCAATATCATTGGATATGAACTTGAGTGCCGTCTTTATGATCTGAGTCTTCTCATCTCCATGGTCAAGATTAGCATGATGCCCTCGCAGAATATTGTCGGTGCCATCTTTGAGACAGAGTACATCTGCCCTTCTTTCCTGTGTTGTGAAATACAAGGTGTCTTCGTATTTCTCTAGAAGTTTTATCTTTAGCCAATGCTTTGAATAAGAAAGGCTCTTCTCTGGTGACTGATCAAACTCCTGCAGCTTTTCATGGACTTGGTCCATGTTCATTACCCCATGCTCTAATTCTGAGTCTAACCATTCGCAGAATTCAATAAAAACTGCCTCTCGCTCCTCATCAATACTCCTCTGTCCTCTCTTCCTTTTTCCTTCCTCATCAGTCTTGGACAAACTGTCACCTCTCGCAAACATAAGTTTGCATCGCAAATGGTACAGTGTTTCTTCTGCTACCAAGTCGTTGATCCCTTCCAGGCGTCCAGTGACTTCAGTGCCCCAGTCATCCCCGCGACTCCGTGCTGTCTTCAGCAAGCTTTCCTTCAGTGTATCTGCAGTCAAATTATCTGGCACTCTGTATTTCTTTCTAGCTTGTGCTGGATTATTTTTGTAGAGCTGGGCTGGTTGGTTGCAAAGAATGCATACATCCTTATACAGGAGGTCAACTGACTGTGATCTTCTAGAACTGCAGCCAGCTGATGAACTGAACTCACAAGTAGTGCGTCTTCTCTTCAACTTTGATGACTCTTTCTCTGCCTTTGATGCTTGAGCTGACTTATTGGTGGTTGCAACAAAGTTGTTGTACAGATCATTTTTACACTTCTGGTGGTACCTCAGTTTTCCTTCCTTTTGAGCCTCCTTCATACGTTCCACAACAGTAACATTTTCGACAGTTTCTGCTTGTTTCAATAAAGTTGAGTATCCCTTTGGAGTTGCCTGTATGAGCCTTTCAGCTGGTGTATCCGAGCGTGCACAGATGAAGCAATTGAGCACAGGTGGAGTAACGTCTTCATCCATATTGCTAGACTCCATGTCCTGCAAAGTAGAAAATGAGATATATTTAGAAATTATTTTTCCACAAAGGAGTGTCTGTGGTGAAATATAAATGTTAACAATCAACTCAGAATCATGAAAAACCCTTATTTGACCCCTCATAAGTTACTTAAGGGCCGATTTAAAAAAATAAAAATTCTCGAAAATAATTTTTCGGTACCCGAATTCAACAGCTTTTTTTCTGGGTTTCCCACGGGAGTTGACCTTCAACATTTTAACACATGTTATTACACACCTTTACAAACATATTGGTGAAGAATTTTTTTGGTAACAATTTAGTTAACAGATTTTCATATGTTTCCCTTACTACAACACCTCGTCTTGCTTTGTAGGCAAATTGTAAAGGATCCAGTTTCGGAGTTACATCTGATGTTATAAACTTCACCATCAATTTCTCTATACATTTACACAAGATGGAGGTAAGGGCAACAGGTCCATAATCATTGAGCTGTCTTGGGTGAACCTTTTTTGGCACAGGAATAATAATGGACTTTTTCCAACATATAGGAACAGTGTGAGTAGCTTTATCTTATGTTTTATGTGTCAGTTTGTCTTTTTTGATCAATGTTAGCTCTTACACGAGCTTCGATCTTGTATACAAATATATATATATATATATAAATATATATGTATATATATATATATATATATATATATATATATATATATATATATATATATATTGTTGTGGATATGAGGATTGTGTTTTTTTATTGCTTTATTCTGGACCCTCCTGCCTCCAGTCTGTGTATAAAGGTCAAAGGTCGTTCCGTAGTTATTTCATAAGCACCCACGTAGCCAATAATAGATTTCCTCCTTGTTGACAGTTATTTCCTTATTCTGTGTAGTATGCTAAGGATTTGTCTTCCATTAATTAATACTCCATTGCACCGAATTCAGACAAGGTAGATTCCCTGCACATTCCCCTTTCCTCAATTACCAACTGCATTGAACGGTTCGCTGAATTCTGCTGCCGCTGTGGGTTGTTGTTTTCGTTCCAAGACTCCATTAGCCACGAGGTAGGTTCGGAGAAGAAGGGGGAGGAGCTGCCGAATCCTGGGCATGCCCGCCCATCGTCATCAAGGGTGGAGCCAGAGGGCCCGTGCCGACCAATCAGGGCCGAGGCGAACTCACCGATGGGCGTGTCCTGGAGGCCGGCGGCCTGATTCGCCCGCGGCGTTATAAGAAGCGCACGGAAGCCGTAGACAGAAGCGCGGGGGAAGCCTTGACACAAGTGCTCAGCAGTGATGAGAAGGAGGCCAAATAAGAAGCGCGGGGGAAGCCTTTGACACAAGTGCGCAGCAGTGATGAGAAGGAGGCCAAATAAGAAGCGCGGGGGAAGCCTTTGACACAAGTGCGGAGGAGTGATGAAAAGGAGTCCTGAGAAAGCACACGACGTCCCCACGGCAGCAGTTTGAACCACCGGAGCTTGAACCACAGCAGCTTGAACCACAGGAGTTTGAACCACAGCAGTTTGAACCACAGGAGTTTGAACCACAGCAGCTTGAACCACAGGAGTTTGAACCACAGCAGCTTTGAACCATCGCAGCTTTGACCGCCGCACCTTGCGCGTTGACGGCAGGTTGCTGTTGAGGAAGGGTGGCGGCTGCTCTCTCCCGGCCCGGCCGTCCTCTGGTCCGAGCTGAACCTTCCTCCCGGTCCAGCCAATCGTTCCTGCCTCCATTCCCAATTCGTGTGAGTCCGTCTTTGTTTGTTCTGTCCTGGGTTAAGTAAGACTGCATAGGTCAGCTAAGTTTCACTGTGTCCTTCTGGTCCGTCCCTCTGTCTGTCTTTATTTTATTATCTTTCCTTCTTCCTTGGTTTCTTTTGATCCTGTAAATAGAAATAAATTATATTCGTATTCCCTACTTCTATCTTCCTCTTCTTCACACCCGTGTCACCTTTGTCTTTTCCCCATTGAATATCTGTGGCACGATTTGGCCCACGTTTAAGGAATCGGGTCTTAGTCATTGTAAAAACGGTTCGGCCCGCGGCGCCATCCGCTCGGCAAATTAACATCTTATCCGCGGTCCGTAACAATTGGTGCCAGGAGTGGGATTTGGACCTGGAGCGCGAATAGCGCGCTCAAAATTACGGGTGGCCCAAAAAGAAATTTTGTTTTATTTAAAATCTTAAATTTGGAAGTCGTGCCATGGACAATCAAGGCGATCGGATGCAGGTGGATGAACTAGAAGAGGGGTTAGGGGTAACCCAGGACCACAGGGAAGAAATGGAAGAGAGCAATGAGGAGGTGGTTGAGGGAGTATCAGGTGCGCAAAATGGCGCCCTCACGCACGTGGTTGTAGCGGCACCAAATTTAGCCGCGCCCGTGGTCGCGGCAGCCGAGCCCGAGATGCCAGGGTACATGCGAGCCTTCATGGCCCAATTCATGGCAGAAGTACAGAAAAAGAACGACAGTATGGACAGGTTGGAAGGCCAAATGGGAGCAATGGGGGCCAAATGGGAGCAATGGGCGCCAAATGGGAGCAATGAGGGCCAAATGGGAGCAATGAGGGACGAAGCGAGGGGTACTAGTGAGCAATTAAGAGACGGGTTAAACAATATGGGAAATAAATTTGAGGGGTTAGACAAGAAATTTGAGGGTAAATTTGAGGGGTTAGACAACGGGATAAAAGAGGTGAAGAATGGGTTAACGGGGCTAGAAGATAAGATGGAAGGCAAATTGCGGGAAATAGGGGGAGCAATCCGCCCGGGAAATCAAACAGATGGGGAACCAGATAGAGGAGGTGAAAATCGGGTTAGAAGGTAAATTGGATGCCCAAAGGGATGAATTGGGACAGATGAGGGCGGCATCTACTAAAGAGATGGCAGAAATGGGAGAGGAGATCAGACGAGGTGTAAGCGAGGAGGTCTCGGGGGTACGCGAGGAGGTAAAGCGAGGTGAGAAGCGTATGGAGAAAGAGGTGAGGAATAATACGGCAAAGTTACAAGGGGGCATAGAGGACCTGACGCAGGAGGTGGAACAGCTGACGGTGGGACAGACGGAGTTAGTGGAGCAGGTACAAAGGAACACTGCGGTACTAGGGGGGCTAAAGGCGACACAAAAAGAACTAAAAAATGACTTGATAGCGACGAAGAGGGAATGTCAGATGGTACGTGAGGGACTGACAACGAGGTTGGACGAGGTGACGAAGGCAATGGAGACGAAGGACCGGGAGGTGAGGACACACATAGAGACGGTCAAGGTGGCCTTAGAGGACGAAATTGAGGAGACGCACCGGGAAATAAAAGAGGTGAAGCAAAAGTTAGAGGAGGTGGAAGAGGGGGTGAGTGAAATTAAGAAGAGACGGAGGGAAACTAAGAGGGAGATAAAGGAGGAAGTAATGGAATATGTGCAAGGTCGGTGCTCAAATCGTGATGTTGTGCTTGCTAACCAGATAAAGAGTTTGCAGGTGGTGAAGGAGGTGCGGAGACGAGGTGCCGAGGTGAGTGGCGATATACGTGGAAATGTATATGATGTGAGGGGAGCTTCAATCGGCTTGGGGGTTGGTTTGGATCCGGGTGTTCGTGAGAGGCCGTTGGTGAAGTGTGCGACAGGTATGGAGTACGAGAGAGGAGGTGTGCGAGGTGTCCGACTCTGGGGTGTGTGAGGAAAAAGTGCGTGCCGAAGAGTGAGTGTGCTGTCGAGAGTGAGTTGGTCGTAGCGCGTGTGCGGGGGGGGGCACATGGAAGCGCGAAGTGGGGAGTGTTACAGGGGATGTAACGGAAGCATGCACGCCTGTGGTGAGTGTTACGGAGGGTGTAACGGGAGGGTGTGCGCAAGAGGATGTGCGAGAAAGGTGTGTAACGGACGGGGGCATGAGGAAAGAGTGCGCTGGCGAGAGTAAGGGTGAGTGCGCGACCGAGTGTGGAGGTGAGAGTAGTGAGAGTGACACGGAGCGTGAGTTGGTTGTGGCAGGTGAGAGAGGATGTACACCTGGAATGGAAGGATGCACACCTGGAATGGTAGAGCGCGTATGGGAATGCACGCTGGAGTTGGTAGTGAGGCACGTGGTTGGGTGTTCAAGTGAGAGCACACCTGTGGTTGTCACAGAGGAGGTGACCGAGGAGGGAGCGCGAAGAGGTGTGTTGGTGAGGTGTGCGAACGACGAGTGTGTGCAAAGGTGTGCGGTGGTCAGGTGTGTGACAAAGTCTGTGAGCGGAATGAGTGTACCTGGGTGTGTTAGGGAAGGTGCAATGACAAATAGCATGGGAACGGCTGGATGTATGAGCAAGGAACGGGCTGCGGGGTGTAAGCATGCGAATGGAGCATCGACGCTAACCGGGTTAGCGGTTCGAGCGACTTATAGCCGAAGCGGGCCTTCGGTGCGCGCCGGGCAGCTACATGTGCCGCGGGGATCCATGGGGATTGTGACCGTGGCGGTTTCGAAAGAACCGCCGTGCGAGATCCACGCCGGGCCGCGCTCTGACCAGCCGCGTCCGTGCTCCACTAGGCGGAACGGGCGGTCCGGTACGAAGGGTCGTCATGGCGACCCCTTTTTGTTGAGGCGTTCCGGCAGGGCGAGATCGGGCCATTGGACGGCTCTGTGCCGAGATGGTGCGTGGGATCTCGGCCCGAGTAAACCTCCTTCCCTGCACCGAGTGCCGGACGGATCCAGCCGTCGGCACCAAGCAATCCGCATTCATTGCTCGGCTTTGCGAAGCCGAGCTTTGGAGATGAATTGGCACACCGAGAGGCTCTAGTGAGTAGACGTGTGATGAGGATAGTGTTTTGGACCCGAAATTGAAAAGCAAAAATTTGATGATTGGCAAAGGATTGGCAGATTGATGATTGGCAGATGATTGGTAGTGATTGGCAAATTTTTAATTAGCTGGAATTTGGTGTGCAAAATTGGTAGTGAGAGATGCCTGATGTGGTGGGATGGCAACTCTGCCATCTCTCACAGCGGGGGCAAAGGAGCACTAGACTTATGGGGTTTGGCAGTGAAAACTAGCCCGGGAGGGTTAGGATAATGATAGGGATCTAGAGAAGATGACCTTAGGTAATGTTAAGGTTAGGTAGTGACAATGATACCTGTAGTGGGGACGCAGGCAGATTAGTTTGGATGATAATGACGTGGTATGTGCTTTGTTTAAAGGGAAGACGGGGAGCACTAAGTTAGCAGGGCAACAGGTAGTTCAGATGATGCCGTGTGTATGGTTAAAAGGTGTGATTGCACAGGTGTGCAACTGGACAGGTGTATGGAGCAGTGTTTGAGTGATAGTGATGTGAGTTGTGCTGACCAAATGGTCCAGGAAGAAAGGAGGGTGCAGGTGGCACCAGGTATGATTGCACAGGTGTGCAACGACAGGTGAATGGAGGACAGGTGTGTGGGGAATAAATGGTTGTATGGAATAAATGGTATGGAGTATTGGAATGGATGGTCGTGGAGTGAGTATGGTGGAAACTGTGGAGTGGAGTGGATGGTGCGAAGGTGTGGATGGGGGAAAGGAGGATGGACCCCATCACGAATACCCGGGGAGGGTAGTGTAAGAGTTAGGTAGAGGGTACAGGTAAATTGTGGTTGGATATTGGCATCTGTGGTGCGTGGTGGAAGAATGGTGCTTGGATGGGTGCATTAGTGTTGTGGAAATGGCTGGGCGTGTAGCCTGTTAGTGCGTGTAGTCGGATGGGCACTCCACCACTGTGAGGATGTCGGCCAGGTGAGGCCGCAGGTGGGCTCTGGGAGCCGGTAGTTGTTGTGGATGGGGCCCGAGGATCCGGAGGACGGACCCGGGTAGCCCAGTGCCAGAGGGCACCAAGGGGTGACAGAGCCAGGAGGGGCCTTCCCCAGTTAGATAGGTTAGGGTGAGGAGCTAGGTAAGCTCGGGTGGCAACTACAGTGGTGGAGGTGTGCAGGTGGGTAGACCTGCTGGGAGAGCTACACGACTCAGCCCTGAAATTGTGCAAGGGCACAGGGAGTTGCATCGGGGGAGTGAGACCCCAAATTGAGAAGCACCACAGTTTGGTCAATGGGAATTGGTTTTTAGAACCCATAGTGTAAGTTGGCCAATGGATTGGCAGGGAAAGACCCCGGGTAGTGTAAAGTGTGTTAATGTCATTTAGAAGATAGTTAGGTTTGAAATCTCCTTGCACCATCTACATCCACTCACCTGAGGTAACGATGGTACTCCACACCATGCCATGGTTTGTTGGTTTTTATTATTTTATTGTGCAAATGTTTTGGATTGTGAGACGCATCATGACGTGGGTGTGACATTGTGCTGATGTTCCATCTCTTCCTCCTTATGAGGATTGATGATGAATTGGGTGATGGCAAATTTTGGTTAGAGGGATTGTGGAGACGAATTTGGTATAGGGGAAATATGGGGAAGACGTGACAGTAGTGATGAATTTGTAATGTGTAGATTTTGTACATATGGGGTAAGGGCAAGGGTAGTGTAGGTGACAGGGGGGGTGACGTACGGTAGGCACGAGCTTTTCTCCGCTCCATCTCCATACGCACCTCGCCTTGCATTGCCTTTATTGATGTGTACCCTTGTGACCTTACCCCTCGCTCATCTGTCTTTTCCCCCCTTGTCTCCCACATGAGGACTGTGCGCCACTGGGCGCTGAGGGGAGCGTGCGAGAGTCCGCCATTGGGCGCCCGAACCTCTCGCAACAACAGCTATCTGCATCGATGCACCACCTTTGGACCACATGTCTGTGGCTGAGCACCACTTATGGACCCCATGGGTTGGGGCATGGCCCCTCTGCTGGAACCGGCCATGAAGGCCCGAGATCTTGCTGGCGGACCTTGGTCACAGGGCACCGATGCCCCACAGGTGAACCACACGTAGTCGGCCCTGTGGGCCATAAATAAAGAAAATAAAAATGGACACGTTCTGTGCAAGTTTCATTTTATTATTGCAAAAAGGCTGCCAGCAAAGAAGGTGACAACACCTGGAAGATAGCATTAGCCAGCAGAGGGAGCCGAAGAGCAAGAGACCACCAGCAGGGTTTGTCGGTTTATTTTTCATTGAACTGTGGTGACTGTGCACCGATTGGTGCTTGAGGGTGCTTTGGTGCGTTTTTGGGTGCTTTCATGGTGCATCGATGCAGGGCAGACTGTCTCCCCCCCCCCCCCCCCCAAAAGAACGATCACAGGTCCTGGGTTAGTATTGTAAATAAAAGCAGAGTCATTGTAAATAATGCGCCCCCACCGTAAATGTATAGTTTGAAGACCATTCCGCAATTCGGTTAGTTGTGGGCATGAATCTGTTAGGCAGGGTGCAATGGAGCAGCGGGACATATTTATTTATGTTTTAAAACTGTCGCACTCAGGGTCAGGTTAAATGTAGAGGGAACTACACCTACGTGCCACACTAAACGTAAAGGTAAGAGGCCCGGGACGTGCCTAAGAGGAGGAGGGTGCAGTGTTGTGGATATGAGGATTGTGTTTTTTTATTGCTTTATTCTGGACCCTCCTGCCTCCAGTCTGTGTATAAAGGTCAAAGGTCGTTCCGTAGTTATTTCATAAGCACCCACGTAGCCAATAATAGATTTCCTCCTTGTTGACAGTTATTTCCTTATTCTGTGTAGTAGGCTAAGGATTTGTCTTCCATTAATTAATACTCCATTGCACCGAATTCAGACAAGGTAGATTCCCTGCACATTCCCCTTTCCTCAATTACCAACTGCATTGAGCAGTTCGCTGAATTCTGCTGCCGCTGTGGGTTGTTGTTTTCGCTCCAAGACTCCATTAGCCACGAGGTAGGCTCGGAGAAGAAGGGGGAGGAGCTGCCGAATCCTGGGCGTGCCCGCCCATCGTCATCAAGGGTGGAGCCAGAGGGCCCGTGCCGACCAATCAGGGCCGAGGCGAGCTCACCGATGGGCGTGTCCTGGAGGCCGGCGGCTTGATTCGCCTGCGGCGTTATAAGAAGCGCGCGTGGAAGCCGTAGACAGAAGCGCGGGGGAAGCCTTGACACAAGTGCGCAGCAGTGATGAGAAGGAGGCCAAATAAGAAGCGCGGGGGAAGCCTTTGACACAAGTGCGCAGCAGTGATGAGAAGGAGCCCAAATAAGAAGCGCGGGGGAAGCCTTGACACAAGTGCGCAGCAGTGATGAGAAGGAGCCCAAATAAGAAGCGCGGGGGAAGCCTTTGACACAAGTGCGGAGGAGTGATGAAAAGGAGTCCTGAGAAAGCACACGACGTCCCCACGGCAGCAGTTTGAACCACCGGAGCCTGAACCACAGGAGTTTGAACCACAGCAGCTTTGAACCATCGCAGCTTTGACCGCCGCACCTTGAGCGTTGACGGCAGGTTGCTGTTGAGGAAGGGTGGCGGCTGCTCCCTCCCGGCCCGGCCGTCCTCTGGTCCGAGCTGAACCTTCCTCCCGGTCCAGCCAATCGTTCCTGCCTCCATTCCCCATTCGTGTGAGTCTGTCTTTGTTTGTTCTGTCCTGGGTTAAGTAAGACTGCATAGGTAAGCTAAGTTTCACTGTGTCCTTCTGGTCCGTCCCTCTGTCTGTCTTTATTTTATTATCTTTCCTTCTTCCTTGGTTTCTTTTGATCCTGTAAATAGAAATAAATTATATTCGTATTCCCTACTTCTGTCTTCCTCTTCTTCATATCCGTGTCGCCTTTGTCTTTTCCCCATTGAATATCTGTGGCACGATTTGGCCCACGTTTAAGGAATCGGGGCTTAGTCATTGTAAAAACGGTTCGGGCCGAGGCGCCATCCGCTCGGCAAATTAACATCTTATCCGCGGTCCGTAACAATATATATATATATATATATATATATATATATATATATATATATATATAGTTGCGGATACGGAGTACGGCTCTTCACCCTTAGCAAGAGGTGGTTAGCCCCTTGTCTTGTTAAGCTGACCGTCTCCGCTCCTGGTACTTGTAACGCTCTCCCGCGGGATGGAACGGATCAGGGTTATGGGTCCAGGGTTTATCCCGAATACCTTTATCCGTACCTCCGCAGAACAGGGAGGCAAGTACCGCTCGAACCCCGGTTTTAGATGGTCTAGTTGCCGAGCGGTTTTTAACAACCCGAAGTTCGAGTCATTAGCATTCACTAAACCCAATCCTAAACGTTGGCCAAATCGTGCCACAGGTATTCAATGATGGAAAAGACAAGGACGAACGGATGTGAAGGAAAGAAGGCATGGTAGAAAGAACAGGATTTATTATTATTTACACACAACCAAAGCAGGGAAGAAAAGAAATGTAATTTACAGGGAAATGGAAGGATCAGAAGGACACAGAGCAATTTCTAACTTATCTATACAGGCTTAACTTATACCCAGGGACAAGACACACAAAACAAACTCACGTACATGAATGGGGAATTTTAAGAGTGGATTGGCTGGAGGGAGAGGAAGATAGGACCACAAGGCTGGAAGGTTTGGCAGGGCGCACAGCAAGCAGGTCCTCTCCGGCTGGGAGCGAGCAGGGCGGCAGCGGCACATGTATCTTGTTCGTTCCATGCGGCAGGGCTCGTTCTTGCCTTGACACGCCTCGAGCTCTTTCGGTCATCTGCTGCGGTCCTCTTGCGCGATTGTCGTACGCATATATCAAGCGGGTTCATGACACGCCCTCGGCCGTTTGGGTCCCGCCCCCCCGTACTCTGTGTTGGTGGCCTTATATGGCAATCCATGGTCTTGTATCCTTATTTGGGCAATTTGGTATATATATATATCGCATCGCATCGCATCGCATATCGCATCGCCCTCCCAAACCACACCCATCATTCCTGTCTGACTTCTCCTACTTTCTGACCCAGCTATGTTCCCTCTCCCCCTCAATCCTCCTCCTTGGTGATTTCAATATCCACATGGA
Source organism: Myxine glutinosa (assembly GCF_964187855.1). NCBI lineage: Eukaryota > Metazoa > Chordata > Myxini > Myxiniformes > Myxinidae > Myxine > Myxine glutinosa. The sequence continues at coordinate 97,971,518 of NC_136273.1, forward strand.
CTCCACTGACTCCACGCTAACCACTGACTTCACTGATTTACTCACCTGCTTTAACCTCACTCAACATGTCAACTTTCCTACCCATAACCGTGGTCACATTTTGGACCTTGTCTGCTCTACTGGACTAATTTTGCACCATCTCTCTGGCTCCGACCTCACTCTCTCTGACCACCTAGCCATCACTCTGACCATCAACATCCCCACCCCAGCACCAAGGCATTATCGCACTATCAACTTCCGTAAGCTAAACGCTTTTTCACCTGCCTCATTCTCATCGACCCTCTCTGAAAAAATGTCCACTTCTCCCTTCGTTGACCTCCACACCCCTTCTGACCTCACTGACTACTACAACCACACTCTCTCTTCCTGCCTTGACCAAATTGCGCCTATAAAAACCAAAACAGTTTCTTTCACCCATTCTGCTCCCTGGTTTACCCCTGAGCTCCGCCTAATGAAAACTCGTGCTCGCCAACTTGAAAGACTCCGCAATAAAACAGGTCTCACAGTTCACTCCCAGGCCTACAAGGACCACATACAACACTATAAAGATGCCCTCTCCCGCGCCCGCTCCGCCTACTACTCTCAAATTATCCACTCTGGCTCCGGAAACCCAAAAGCACTCTTCTCTACAATAAACAAACTCCTCAGCCCCCTGAACACCACCACCCAGTCATTCACAATAGACAACTGCATCTCCTTCCTTTCATTCTTCCAACGCAAAATTGAAAACATCTACAACAGCTTGACCACCGCCGCACCCGCTCCCCCTCAAACCACCTGCCCCCCCTTATCCTGCCATCCCCTGTCTCAATTCTCCCCAGTCTCCCCTACTGACCTCTCTGAACTCCTCATCGGAATGAAAACTGCCACCTGCACTCTTGACCCCATCCCCTCCAGCTTTGTCAAGGCCTCCCTTCCTGCTCTTTCTCCACTTATCATTGCAACAATAAACTCCTCCCTGTCTACAGGCATCGTCCCACCATCCCTCAAAATTGCTGCTGTTACCCCCATTCTGAAAAAACCTGGACTAAACCCTGACACCCTAAATAACTTCAGACCCATCTCCAACCTACCCTTTCTGTCAAAGGTTTTGGAACGCGCTGTAGCCACTCAACTCAAGCATCACCTCTCTGCCAATAACCTGTATGAAACATTCCAATCCGGATTCCGGTCCAACCACAGTACTGAAACTGCTCTCCTCAAAATCACCAACGACCTTCTCCTCTCCTCTGATGCTGGCAACCTCAACATTCTCATCCTCCTCGACCTCAGCGCTGCCTTTGACACCATCGATCACACCATCCTCCTCACCCGACTTGAAACCACCTTTAACATTACCGGCACTGCCCTCTCTTGGATTAAATCATACCTCTCCGACAGACGTCAGTTCATCTCCATCAATAACTGCAAATCCCCCACTGCTCCCCTCCCCCAAGGTGTCCCCCAAGGTTCAGTTCTTGGCCCCCTCCTCTTTATCCTTTACCTGTCCCCCCTCGGTCACTTAATCCGCCGTCATGGTCTCCAATTCCACTGCTTCGCCGATGACATCCAGCTTTTCATCTCCACCAAGTCCATCTCCACCGCCACCCACTCTATCCTGACAAACTGCATCACTGAAATAAAATCCTGGCTTCAAATCAACTTCCTCAAACTTAACTGTGATAAATCTGAAATAATCATCATTGGCCCAAAAACGCTCACCAAGTCCACCCATAACTTTGCCCTCAACATCGACGGTTTCCCAGTGTCCACCTCCCCTCACATCCGGAATCTTGGCATCATCTTTGACCAAACCCTCTCCTTCGACAAATACACTAAACAGATCACAAAGACAGCCTTCTTCCACCTGAAAAACATCGCCCGTCTCCGTCCATCCCTCTCCTCTGTGGCTGCAGAAACCCTCATCCACGCCTTCATCACTTCCCGTCTGGACTACTGCAATAGCCTCCTTTATGGTTCACCCTCAACAATCACCAATAAACTCCAATACATTCAGAACTCCGCTGCCCGTCTACTCACCCATTCCCGGACCCGTGACCACATCACCCCCGTCCTTTACAAGCTTCACTGGCTCCCCATCTCCCAGAGAATCCAGTACAAAATCCTCCTCTTGACCTACAAAGCCCTCCATAACCTGGCCCCATCCTACCTGGCTGACCTCCTCTCCAGACACACTCCCACCCGCAACCTCCGCTCTGCTGGTACCAACCTCCTGACCCCCCCCATCCGGACCAAATTTAGATCCTGGGGGGACAGGGCCTTCTCCATCGCTGCTCCCACCCTCTGGAACTCGCTACCTCACACCATCAGAGACTCCTCCTCACTCACCACATTCAAAACATCACTCAAGACCCACCTGTTCAACACTGCATTCAACATTTAACCCACAGCATCTAACCCCTGACTATCTCCTCTCCTTCTCCCTCCTTTGTGCTTTGAATATTTCCCTATTGATTCTTCTTTTTTTGCAATTGTCTTTATGTTTTGCTATGCGTTATGTTTTGCACTCTGTCAAAGCGTCTTTGGGCTTCCTGAAAAGCGCTATATAAAATAAATGCATTATTATTATTATTATTATATATATATATATATATGTAATGGCACAATACTCGCTATCAAAAGTGGGACATGACGGTTCCAAAATAAATACTTCCATTTAGTGTTTCTTTAATTTTTATTTAACAGATAGAAGTCTCCTCAATCAGATAAAAATTCATAGAAGATAATGCAATGTTCATACTGTTCATGAAATGGCCTCAATCATGAAAAAGCTGCTGCGTCTACGTAAGTTAAATGGTGTCCACTTTCCCTCTATATCTCCCTGAAACCACACATTTGCAGGGGGTGTTAATGATAGTTAATAATGTTAAGAGTGCCTCACGATAATATACCTATGAATGCTGAGAAAATATAAAACTGCTTAATTTTATCACAAATATACAAAGTGGACTCCGTAACTTACGTAGTATGGTGTATCAAATGTTTCTGTTAAACTACATTGCTGCACTTTCAAAGCAACCTTTGTGATTTAAATATGTCAACCACACACACACACACAAACAAATGCAACTGAGCTCATTAGCACGAATTTTATTTTGCAAACCATAGACATATTAACACTTAGTTTTCGTAAGTTACAATAATGACGGTGGACACCAAAAGTCATCAGTTGAAGCAAACAACAGTTTCTTGAACATGTCAACCTTTTTAGATTTTAAAATCTAAAAGATGGTATGGGATACATTGAGAATTGCATGTTTTGCTAGTTAACTCTCTTCCCTCACTCACATCCCCCTGCTCCAGAAAAACATCTCATGGATGCACAATCCAGTGGTGACAAACTGATTTCTTCTCATTTTTCAGCTGCACAAAAACACTTCCACCAGTGTTGAGTTTACTTGGAGACAATGCCTGGTCTCACTAATAAAGAGAACGAGTTTGCAGCACATTCACTTCTCCAGCAGTAACAGTTGAAGTTAATCTACGAACAAAAATGTCAACGATGCTCGTTTCCACTGTAACATTTTCCCCTTTCTGTTTTCCTTTCTGAGCTCTTCATTTGCTGTGCATGTAAATGTGAACTTCGTCCTGCAAAAGTACATGACCAGCATTAACATTCACCTCTCATTTGTTCTTACATCTGAAATGTCTATTTGCATGTTACTGTTTAATGATTTTCTAATGCATGACATTTGATAGTTTTGAGTGATCAGAACAATTTTAAAACTTTGTGGTTTTTTTTCTTTTCTTTTTTTTGTATACAATATCGAGGCTCGTGAAAGAGCTAACATTAATCACACAAAAAGTCAAACCGACACATAAAACACAAAAATAAGGGGAACGGCAGACAAGAGGGGGAGAGAGGGGGAAGGACACAAACACAACATTTGAGAGCAGGGACATCGGGAGAAATGTGGGAGGGGGAGGGCTTGGGGGGAGGTGGGAGAGGTATAAAATATATGGACACTGCAAGGACTCTGGGGTGAATTAGCGGGGGTAGAAAAGATCAAGGTTTTGGATGGGGGAAGATAAGAGATGGTGGTGAACAACTGTTTTAAAGACCTGGAGGGTGGAGTGGGATTGAAGAGAGTGAGGGAGTTTGTTCCAGAGGCGGGAGAAAAGAGGAATGAAGGAGTGAAGGTGAGCAGAGAGTCTTGATTTTGGCAGTTTCACCATAAGAGGGTTGCTGGCAGATCCTGTGTGTCCTGTAGGAATATTTGGGGGACAGAGCCCAGAGAGAGCTGGGGGAGCAAGGCCAGAGAGGAGTCGGTAGAAGACAGAAAGACCACCAACCTGCCTGCGGTGAGTGAGTGAAAGGCCCTCGGAGTTAGCTTCATCGCAGGAGATTCCAATGATTCTGAAGAATGATTCTGAATTCTGTTAACCATTTGTTTTTACATCTGAAATGTCTATTTGCATGTTAGTGTTTAATGATTTTCTAATGCATGACATTTGATAGTTTTGACTGATCAGAACAATTTCAAAACTTTGTGTTAACCATTTGTTGTATTAAAAGTTACAAATGTAATGATAGGTCATCTAACCCTAACCCTAACTCGGTCAGATCCAGTTTTTGAGAAGCCAAACATTAGAAGAAAACAGTGAAAATGACAAATCCATAATGTGTGCAGCTCATTCAAATACATTTTATTTATACAATCAGGAGGTTGGCAATTTCTCATTACAGCTTTGGACTATAACCCAAATTTAAAAAATGCAGTAAAGGAGTCAGACTGTTCATCGTTCATTGTTTATTTCAACATCTAAGTTTGCGTATTAACAAACAATCTGATATGTTCTTTGATGACAGTTGTCATTAAAAAAATAACTGTTTCTACTAACAGTTGTTTTATAAGAGATCAAATAAATTTGTGTTTCCCAGCTGATGATCCCGGACACGAATGGTCTCTTAACTGTTACCAGGGATCGAAACCAGCGCAGAATCATAATAAATTCAAAGTTGTGCAGAAAGTCTGGATTATGGTCCAGGAGAACAAAATGTTATCGCAGTCCTTTTTTGTATACTTGACTAATTTGGACAAGATTAAAGCAACACTTCTGTACTGGTCCTGGGGCGATCTTCTTTTTAAAGTTTATTCTCTCGTCATTTCAAAATCTAGATCAATTAACAGAAATAAAAAACTCCTTCTTCTCGCTTCTTCTGCATGTCTTTTTGGTTTCGTTTCTTCTTTACCTGTACAATTGTCATTTTGAAAGCATGTATCGACTCACCTGCAAACTGCAATTTCCTGGATCTTGGACTTTCGATAGTGCCATGCTGTTTCAGTCTCTGTTTTCTTCTTGGAGTGGTGTTGATTATAAATTTTAAGAGGACTGCCGCGTACTGATGTCCACTTTTTGGCATCCCTTTCTTAGCACGGTACACCGCTTTGCGTAATAATAATAATAATAATTCATTTATTTTGTATAGCGCTTTTCATGAAGCCCAAAGGCGCTTTGACAGAGTGAACATAATGCATAACAATACATGAAAACAACAATTGCAAAAAGACAAGAATCAATAGGGAAATATTTAAAGCAAAAGGAGGGAGAAGGAGAAGAGATAGTCAGGGGTTAAATGCTGTGGGTTGAATGTTGAATGCAGTGTTGAACAGGTGTTACCCCCATTCTAAAAAAACCTGGTCTAAACCCTGACACCCTAAACAACTTCAGACCCAAACAAAGCGTAGGGCCTCTTTGGAGCATGAAGGCTCTGTTTGATCTGGTGTTTTATTTTTTGTGGCACTGTTGGATTTCTGCAATCGTTCCTTCTTCTCCTTATAGAGCTGCCTACATCTTTCATTTGATCTTCTCCTTGTTTGTTTTCCCCTCTGCTTGGTTTTCTGTTGTCCCCAGATTTCTCGCGGGTGTTCTTTCCCAATTCGCGTTTTGGGTGTGTACTTGTTTGTAGTTGCACGACTTCCATCGGCCGACTCCAGCTTCTTTTTAGCACGATACCGCTGGACTCACAACCGTGTTTTCTCCCTGTATTGTGCTTGCTTTTCTTCACTCAGACGAATTAGGTGCAACTTTACCCGCAAACTTTCCTGTTCTTTGAAGTCTGCATAGCGTTGTGCATCAGCTTTCATATTTCTTCTCCAACCTCTTTGACGCTCTGCTTTATTTTTTTTTCGCTTTCACTGGTTTCACGTCTGGTGCTGTTGGCTGAGATTCTTTTGTTTGCTTTAGTCTCAGTCTCAGGTGGTAACGCGTTTCCTCCATTCTGTAAAAAAATAAAAAAATAAATCATCATTCACCAACAGCAATGACTATCATTCAAATGCCTATTCCTCCTTTTCAAGTTGCTCTACAAACCAACCTATCATTCAGTAATTGAATCCCATAAATAAATCCGGCATAATCTTTAAATCCTGTTAATTTCTTCATCACCATGTTACAGTAAAATAAATAAACTGACGTGTAATAAATAAATAAACAGGCATAAAGAAATGCATACTAGTCATTTCATCAAGATAACACATGTATGTAGAGATAAATGTATTCTATCAAATATTCATATTTAGGGAGAGCTATTTCAAAAATGAAACGGCCAATTCGAACAAAATCCTGTCTGAAGTGGATTTTTTTGCTAACATTCATATTAGCTGCAACTTGTGTGACGTATAATTTATTAGTCCCCTACCGATGCACACCGGAGGGGACTATAGGTTTGCACTCCGTCCCTCCGTCTGTCAGTCTGTCCGTCTGTCAATCCGTCACGCAAACAACAGTTTTCCGGACTTTTTTTCTAAACTCTTAACGCTAATGATTTCAAACTTGGCACATGGTTTCCTCATGATAAGTTACAGATCAAGTTCGAACTTCACGACGTTTCGATCATTTTTGACAAAGTTATGGCACTTTGAACTTTGGGAATTCTGATAATTCTGATGATCCTTAACTGAGTGCCATTTTAAGTTTTAATTTCCTTTAAAAAAGATTTTCTCTGCAATAATAGGGCCGATTGAGATCAAATTTTCACCGTAGGGGGGACTCGGCCTGTAGAATATTTTCATTGTAATTATGACGTCACAGGTCACGTGGTTCGGCCGCCATATTGTTTTTGTGAAAACACGAAAACCCCTTTTTCTCTGCAATGGCTGAACAGATCGAGGCCAAACTTTGCAGGCAGAATCGCATACCCATGACGAACAAAAAAGTCAGCGAGCATGACGTCATGCGTCACATGGCTTCAGAGTTATGACGTTTTTAAGCATGAACCTTTAAAACCGAGCCCCTCTCTCATTTTTGATACAATCGAGGGGAAACGTCACAGATCTGTTCAGCATGTCAGTCTACTAAAATGTCCTTTTGGAATTTGCGATAGCTCACGTGGTTTGGCAGATATCGTTAATTAAACGAAAATATTTTTTTTAAATGGATATCTCTTGAATCGCTAGCACCTCAGACCGTGAGTTGGTAATAATTTATATAATTCACACAGTGCAATATGTGCAGGCTGCTCCACGGATCGACCTTGCAGGCTTATCAACGAGGTGAGGCGTGACACGTGTCTCAGCATACCTCAGATCAAGTTTGAAAACCAGCATCAACCGTGCATAAATTTGCATATTCGATCATTTTTGACAAAGTTATGGCACTTTGAACTTTGGTAGGGGACATGTATTGCAGCGCAATACTCAGAATGCTTGTTGTTAAATATTTCATTCGATACTTTTTGGCCCAGGTCAATCATTTGAATAGAGCAGCCAGTCCACGGCGGCACGCCACGCATTACCGCCGGCAGTAGCCGGGTGGAATCTCGCCGCACACCGTACACCACTCAACGAAAAGTTGCACTACTATTGCGTCAAAATGTTGACGCCTGTATTCTTTATAAATGATAATCTAACAAATAACATGATTTCCATTACTTTGTAAACGCAAGAGAGCTAATTAAGACCAAAATGCATTGTCGCAAATGAATATGAAAATAAAATAAATTCACTGCCGGAAGTTGTCAAACTAATGTGTTGTCCTGTCGTAACTTACGTAGTACACGAGAGTTAAAAATCATTTTTTTTCCGAGGTCAAAATCAACTAACAATGTCTGAATTGGATTTCTGTATGTAAATTTATATTTGAAGTAATAAATAACAACGTAAGCCCCACCAAACAACGATCTGAACAACCCACGACGAGGCTACTAAGTAAGTAACAACGGTAGCAAGATCAAGCCGACGGACGATGTCTAAAGTTACTTACGTAGCATTAAATCATAGTTTTAACTGTTACGCCACCTTCAAATCGCATTCCCTATCATAAATTCAGAACACAAGAACTGTAAATATCTTAGTGATAACTTGTTAGAATAAGGACTCCAATTTACGGAAGTACTATGCAGACATCGAATAATACTACGTACGTTACAAATACTCGTCAGATGTGCGTGTCCGTGTAAAGCCGGTCACACCTTGACGTTTTAGCCAGCATATGCCGACGTATGAAAAATTTGGCTACGTTAAGAGCACGCTGAAGCACGCTGGCATACGTCGTAGTACGCCGAGCTCGTCGACAAATTTCGTGCATGCACAAAATTTGTCGACGTATGCCAGCGTATGACTCACACCAGCACTTGATTTTGATACGTCGGCATACGCTGGCTAAATCGTCATAACTTACGTTGACACGGTAGCAGAAAAAAGGCTCATGCTATTTGATTGATTTATTCATTACGTTGTATGTATTTCTAAAACGAGACGCTCATCCTGATAAGCATATTATTATTACAAATAGTGAAACTGTTATCTATAATTGCTCAGCGACATACAAATAGTTACCAGAATCTACGTACGTAACGACGGACTGGGAACATTACTTGCAGTGAACGTCGCTGTTCATGACCTATGTCACGTACGTAGAAAAACTAGGTCTAAATATGCTAAACTAAAAAGAATAAACGTAAACATACTAAATTGGACACTGTGTTTCATATTTCAGCGTTCATTCGGAATTGGCGGCTGCTTCAGGCATTTGTCCGATTGGATGATGAGTGATAGGCATTCCCCCACTCACCGGTCTTGGAAACCCGTCTTTTGCTTTCACGGTTTAAAAGCAGACGGGGGGTTCTACGTACGTTACAAAGCGGACACGGAAATTATCCTCGGCGAAAGTTTTTAATTTTCATCCCCAAGGTCAGGGTTTCAGAACTTGACTTCCGTTGAATTTGGGGACGACTAAGAAGAAGACCTTTGTTGGTCGAAATCTTGTCAAATTAAAGATCGACGTCCTGAAGCTACGTCCGCGTCTGACAACCTCCCGATTATTTATTTAATGCAAATGAGAAGCCCTGCTCGTGTCGTGCTGTGGAGTTTCTACTATTTCTCACAGATATATATATATATATATATATATATATATATATATATATATATATATATATATATATATATATATATATATATATATTGTTACGGACACGACTTAGATGTTATGATGGGCCGAGCGGAATGGCCGCCGTGTTC
>NC_136273.1:97988481-97997349 GCF_964187855.1 Myxine glutinosa
TATATATATATATATATATATATATATATATATATATATATATATATATTGTTACGGTTCTCCACCGCCCTTCTTACCCTTAAAGGGGGGGATTAAGCCGCTTGTTCTTCCTGGCTTGGTGGATTGTAACGACATACATACATATTGTAACGATTTTGAGAAGTGTAACAATTTTGGAGGAAGTGTAATGAATGTGAAAACGTTACAATGGAAACGTTACAATGTGAACGTTACAAACGTACGGTACCACCCTGTAATGTAAATAATGGTCGCAGTCAGCGTCCTCGTTAATTGCATGAAATATACACGCAGGTCACGATATATCTTTTAAATAGTGTATTTCCTTATTCCATGTAGGCTAAGTATGTGTTTTCCCACTAGATTGACTTTGCATTGTATCAAACAAAATAAGCATAGGCCCTTCCAGTTTCCCCAAAACCTCCCTTCCAATTGCCTTCTGCATTTTGGCTGGTTTTCTTCAAACCACCATTGGCCACGAGGTAAGGTTGGGGAAGAAAGGCGTGTCTCCACCTCGTCGTAAGAGGGAAGGAGTGAACCAGCCCTAACAGCCAATCAACACCGCGGTGAGTGACCTGGTAGGCGGGCCCTCGGACTCGGCGGCTTGATTTCGCTGGAGGTGATAAAAGCGACTGCAGGGGACTGCTTTACCAGTTGACTGGAGAGGAGATGAGATGAGAGATGACTGGAGAAGAGCTGGAGCTGACCCTGGGAGAGGAGCAACGAGGCTGCACCAAAGGGAGGCGGTGAGATGCGAAACGTTCCAAGCCAAAGAGGAGAGGTACTCGGCAAGGAGACCAGCTTTGGAGAGACGCGCTGAAAGGAGGGAGACGGCCCCGCCCCAAGAAGGAGAGCAGGTGTGCCGAACCAGCGCGGGACGTCTACCGCGGTGGATACCCGACGGAGGGGTTCACGCCACAACCGCGAGGGATTGCGAACTGCGCGCTCCCGACCAAGCGATCGATCTCAAGCTTACCTGCCTGCAATTATCCCCTGAGTAAGTGTGAACGTCCTGTCCTGTTCGTTTGTGTTGGGGCTAAGTAAAAATGAATAGTGTAAGTTAAGGAGTCGCTGTGTTACTGCTTCTTCCATCCATTGCTTGTGCGTGTATAATAAAACCTGTTCTTCCTCCGTATTCTTCTTCTTCTTCTTTTTCCTTCTCTTTCGGTCGCTTTAGAGATTTCCCGATTGAAGGTCTGTGGGGCGATCTGGTCAACGTTCGAGTATAATCGGGTAACTTGTGCAGACGTGGTCATACCAAACCGCTCGGTAAATAACATCTTTAACCGTGTCTGTAACAATTGGTGTCTGGGAGTGGAATTCGGGTCCCGAACCAAATTTTTAAAACATCTAGAAAAAAAAATTTTTGGTCAAAATTAAGAGCTGCCGAAATTTATTTTGTTTTATAAAGCAAAACCCGAATTTTGAGATCGCGCCATGGACAATCAAGGCGATCGGAAGTCGGTGGGAGAAATAGACAGGGTGGAATCGACCCAGGACCTCGGGGAAATGTATATGGAGGATAGGGAGGAGGAGAAAAATGGCAATGCGGTTGCGGAGGTTTCAGACGCACAAAATGGCGCTCTCGCGCACGTGGTTGAGGCGGTCGCGGAACCAATGAGCGCGGCCCAAATGCAGGCCCTCATGGGGCAATTTATGGCGCAAATGCAGGCGTCCCTCAAACTGCAGAGTGAGCAATTGGGGGTAATGAGGGACGAAGCGAGGGCTCGGAGTAAGCAATTGGGGGTAATGGGGAACCGGATGGATGCTCAGGGTGAGCGATTGGAGGGCCAAATGGGGGTAATGAGGGACGAAGCGAGGGGTACCAGTGAGGGGTTAGACAATAATTTTAAGGAGTTAGACAAGAAATTTGGGAAGTTAGACAATAATTTTGAGGAGTTAGACAAGAAATTTGGGAAGTTAGACAATAATTTTGAGGGGTTAGACAACGGGATAAAAGAGGTAAAGAATGGGTTAACGGGGGTGGAAAACAGAATGGCTGCCCAGGAGAATCAGTTAGAGGGGGTGAAAAATGGGTTAATGGGGTTGGAAAATAGGATGGAGGACAAATTGCGGGAAATAGGGGAACAATCCGCTCGGGAAATCGAACAGATGGGGAACCAGATGGAGGAAATACGACGAGGGGTGAGTGAGGAGGTCTCGGGGCTACGCGAGGAGGTAAAGCGAGGCGAAAAGCGTATAGAGAAAGAGGTGAGAAATAATACGGCTAAGTTACAAGGGGGAATAGAAGATCTGACGGAGGAGGTGGAACAGCTGACAGAGGGACAAACGAAATTAGTGGAGCAGGTTCAAAGGAACACTGCAGTACTCGGAGGGTTAAAGGCGACACAAAAAGAAATTAAAAACGAATTAATAGCGACGCAGAGGCAATGTCAGATGGTACGGGAGGAACTGACAATGAGGGTGGAGGAGGTGACAGAGATAATGGAGACAAAGGACCGGCAGGTGAGAACGCACATCGAAACGGTTAAGGTAGCCTTAGAGGACGAACTTGAGGAGACGCACCGAGAAATAAAAGAGGTTAAACAAAAACTAGAGGAAGTGGAAGAGGGGGTGAGTGAAATTAAGAAGAGACGGAGGGAAACTAAGAGGGAGATAAAGGAGGAAGTCATGGAATATGTACAAGGTCTGTGTTCAAATCATGATGCGGTGCTCACTAACCAAATAAAAAGTTTGCAGGTGGCGGAGGAGGTGAGACGAAGTACGGAGGTGAGTGGCAATGTACATGATGTGAGGGGAGATTCAGTCGGCTTGGGGATTGGTTTGGATCCGGGTGTTCGTGAAAGGCCGTTGGTGAAGTGTGTGACAGGACAGGTGTGCGAAAAAAGAGGTGTGCGAGAATGTCCGACCATGGGGTGTGTGAGGAAAAAGTGCCCGCCGAGGAGTGAGTGTGCCGTCAGGAGTGAGTTGGTCGAAGCGCGTGTGCGAGGGGGTACATGGAAGCGCGGTGTGGTGAGTGTTACGGAGGAAGTAACGAGAGAGTGTACACCTGTGGTGAGTGTTACAGAGGATGTAACGAGAAAGTGTACGTCTGTGGTGAGTGTTACGGAGGAAGTAACGAGAGAGTGTACACCTGTGGTGAGTGTTACGGAGGAAGTAACGAGAGAGTGTACACCTGTGGTGAGTGTTACAGAGGATGTAACGAGAAAGTGTACGTCTGTGGTGAGTGTTACGGAGGAAGTAACGAGAGAGTGTACACCTGTGGTGAGTGTTACGGAGGAAGTAACGAGAGAGTGTACACCTGTGGTGAGTGTTACAGAGGATGTAACGAGGAAGTGTACGCCTGTGGTGAGTGTTACAGAGGATGTAACGGGAGGGTGTGCGCGAGAAAGGTGTGTAACGGACGGGTGCATGAGGAAAGAGTGTGCCGTCGAAAGTAAGGGTGAGTGCGCTGTCAAGAATGGAGGTGAGAGTATTGAGAGTGACAAGGAGAGTGAGTTGGTTGTGACAGGTGAGCGAGGATGTACACCTGGGATGGAAGGATGCACACCTGGAATGGTAGAGCGTGAGTGGGAATGCACGCTGGAGTTGGTGGTGAGGCACGTGGTTGGGTGTGCGAATGAGGGCACACCTGTGATTGTCACAGAGGAGGTGACCGAGGAGGGGGCGCGAAGCGGTGTATTGGTGAGGTGTGCGAGCAACGAGTGTGTGCCAAAGTGTTCGGTGGTCAGGTGTGTGACCAAGGCTGTGAGTGGAATGGGTGTACCTGGGTGTGTAAGGAAAGGTACGAGGAGCATGGGCACAGCTGGATGTGTGAGCAAGGAACGGGCTGCGGGGTGTAAGCGTCCAGGTGAAGCATCGACGTTAGACGGGGTAGAGTTTAGAACGACTTATAGCCGAATCAGGCCCTCGGTGCGCGTCGGGCAGCTTCGCGTGCCGCGAGGATCAGCGGGGATCCGAACCACGGCGGTTTCGAAAGAACCGCCGTACGCGATCCACGCTATGCCTCGCTTGGAACGGCCGCGGCCAGGCTCCACTAGGCGGAGCGGGCAGCTGGATAGGAAGGGTCGTTATGGCGACCACGTTTTGTTGAGACGTGCCGGCAGGTCGAGATCGGGACATTGGATGGCCCCACGCCGAGGTGATGCGTGGGATCTCGGCCCGGGTAAGCCCCCGCCCATGCCCCGAATGCGGGACGCATCCAGCCGCCAGCACAAAAGAATTCGCGTTCATTGCTCGGCTGTACGAAGCCGGGCTGTAGATGTGAATTGGCGCACCGAGAGGATGTAATAAGTAGACGGATGATGATGGTAGTGATTTGAAACGAAATTTAGAAAAGTGAATAGAATTGGCAGTAAATGGAAAATTTTTGAATTGGTTGGAATTTGGACGAACAAAATTTATAGTGAGATGCCCCGCGGTGGTGGGATGGCAACGCTGTCATCCCTCACAGACGTGGGGGCAAATGCGCAATAGTTTATGGGGTGGCTATGACAACCGAGTCAGGGAGGGCTTGGATAATTGTAGGGATCTAGCGAAGATGACATTAGGTAACGTTAAGGTTAGTTAGTGACTGATACCTGTAGTGGGGACGCAGGTAGATTAGTGTGGATTATAATGACGTGGGAGCGCAATAGTTTAAAGGGACGACTGGGAAGCGCAAGTTTCAGAGGGGAGTAGTTAGCTGAGATGATGCCGTGTGTGTGAGGATTGAACAGGTGAGAATGGAACAGGTGTGATTGCACAGGTGTGCAACTGAACAGGTGTGTGGAGCAGTGTATGAGGGAGTAGTGGTGATTGCGTGTTGTGCTGACCAAATGGTCCAGGAAGAAAGGAGGGTGCAGGTGGCACCAGGTATGATTGCACAGGTGTGCAACGACAGGTGAATGGAGGACAGGTGTGTGGGGAATAAATGGTTGTATGGAATAAATGGTATGGAGTATTGGAATGGATGGTCGTGGAGTGAGAATGGTGGAAATTGTGGAGTGGAGTGGATGGTGCGAAGGTGTGAATGGGGGAAGAGTGGACCCCCATCACGGATACCCGGGGCGGGTAGTGTAAGTGTTAGGTAGAGGGTACAGGTAAATTGTGGTTGGATATTGGCATCTGTGGTGCGGGTGACAGAATGGTATGTGGATGGGTGCGTTGGTGTTGTGGAAATGGCTGGGCGTGTAGCCTGTTAGTGTGTGTAGTTGGTTGGGCACTCCACCACTGGGAGGATGTCGGCCAGGTGAGGCCGCAGGTGGGCTCTGGGAGCCGGTAGTAGTTGTTGTGGATGGGGCCCGAGGATCCGGAGGACGGACCCGGGTAGCCCAGTGCCAGAGGGCACCATGGGGTGACAGAGCCAGGAGAGGGGCTGTCCCCAGGTAGTTAGGTTAGGGTGAGGAGCTAGGTAAGCTCGGGTGGCAACTACAGCGGTGGAGGTGTGCAGGTGGGTAGACCTGTTGGGAGAGGTACACGTCGCAGCCCAGAAATTGTGCTAGAGCACCGGGAGATGAATCGGGGGAGTGAGACCCCAAATTGAGGAGCACCACAGTTTGGCCAATGGGAATTGGTTATTAGAACCCGTAGTGTAAGTTGGCCAATGGATTGGCAGGGAAAGACCCCGGGTAGTGTAAAGTGTGTTAAAGTCATTTAGAGGATAGTTAGGATGAAGGATCTCCTCGCACCATCTGCATCCACTCACCTGAGGTGACAGGTACTCCACACTATGCCATGTTTTGATTATTTTTTATGATGCAAATGTTTGGATTGTGAGACGCATCATGACGTGGGTGTGACATTGTGCGTAATTCCATCTCTCCCTCCTTATGAGGATTGATGATGAATTGGTGATGGCAAATTTTGAAGTAACGGGATTGTGGAGACGAATTTGGTATAGGGGAAATATGGGGAAGACGTGACAGTAGTGACGAATTTGTAAATGGGTAGATTTTTGTACATATGGGGTAAGGGTAGGATAGGTGACAGGGGGGTGACGTACGGTAGGGACGAGCTTTCTCACTTCGGCCTCCGTACGCATTTCACCTTGCATTGCCTTATTGACGTGTACCCTTGTGACCTTACCCCTCGCTCAATTGTCTTTCTTTTGTCTCCCACATGACCTGTGCGCCATTGGGTGCCGATGGGAGCGTGCGTGAGGTGGCCATTGTGCGCCCGAGATTCCCAGAACCAGCATGCATTGCGTTGATGTACCACTTTATGGACCGCTGTTCTGCGGCCAAGTACCACTTGATGGACCCCAGGTTCTGGGGCAGGGCACCTCTGTTGGAGACCGGCCATAGTGGCCAGGGAATCTTGCTTGCGGACCTCGGTAAGGTGGCACCTATGCAAACAGGTGGACCACCCTTAGTTGGCCCCTGAGGCCCTAAATAAAAATGGACACAAGTTGTGCTTTTTATTATGTCCAAATAGGCCGCATGAAGCCAGAAGACGTCGGAAGAACATCGGCCCAGCAGAGGAAGAGAAGACCACCACCAGTTGTTTTGTTGTGTTTATTATGAACCATGGTAACCGCACCGGATGGTGTTTTTGGGTGCTTTGTGGTGTTTGGGTGCTTTTGGGTGCTTTGGTGGTATTGGTACTGGTGCATCGATGCAATGCGTGCTGTCTCCTCCCTCCCAACAGGAATTTCTTTCTCTTGTTCCCTAAAAAGAAAAAAAAAAACACAGGTCCTGGGTTGCGTTGTAAATAAGAAATCACGTCATTGTAAATAATGCTCCCCACCGTAAATGTATAGTTTGAGAATAATTCCGTAATTCGGTTAGCTGTGGGCTTGAGTCTGTTAGACAGGATGCAATGCAATAGGGGGACATACTTATTTGTGTTTTAAAATTGTCACACTCAGGGTCAGGTTAATTGTAGAGGGAATTACACCTACGTGCCACACTAAGTTAAAGTTTAATAGGTCCGAGGACGGACCTGAAGAAAGGGGGGTGCAGTGTAACGATTTTGAGAAGTGTAACAATTTTGGAGGAAGTGTAATGAATGTGAAAACGTTACAATGGAAACGTTACAATGTGAACGTTACAAACGTACGGTACCACCCTGTAATGTAAATAATGGTCGCAGTCAGCGTCCTCGTTAATTGCATGAAATATACACGCAGGTCACGATATATCTTTTAAATAGTGTATTTCCTTATTCCATGTAGGCTAAGTATGTGTTTTCCCACTAGATTGACTTTGCATTGTATCAAACAAAATAAGCGTAGGCCCTTCCAGTTTCCCCCAAAACCTCCCTTCCAATTGCCTTCTGCATTTTGGCTGGTTTTCTTCAAACCACCATTGGCCACGAGGTAAGGTTGGGGAAGAAAGGCGTGTCTCCACCTCGTCGTAAGAGGGAAGGAGTGAACCAGCCCTAACAGCCAATCAACACCGCGGTGAGTGACCCGGTAGGCGGGCCCTCGGAGTCGGCGGCTTGATTTCGCTGGAGGTGATAAAAGCGACTGCAGGGGACTGCTTTACCAGTTGACTGGAGAGGAGATGAGATGAGAGATGACTGGAGAAGAGCTGGAGCTGACCCTGGGAGAGGAGCAACGAGGCTGCACCAAAGGGAGGCGGTGAGATGCGAAACGTTCCAAGCCAAAGAGGAGAGGTACTCGGCAAGGAGACCAGCTTTGGAGAGACACGCTGAAAGGAGGGAGACGGCCCCGCCCCAAGAAGGAGAGCAGGTGTGCCGAACCAGCGCGGGACGTCTACCGCGGTGGATACCCGACGGAGGGGTTCCCGCCACAACCGCGAGGGATTGCGAACTGCGCGCTCCCGACCAAGCGATCGATCTCAAGCTTACCTGCCTGCAATTATCCCTGAGTAAGTGTGAACGACCTGTCCTGTTCGTTTGTGTTGGGGCTAAGTAAAAATGAATAGTGTAAGTTAAGGATTCGCTGTGTTACTGCTTCTTCCATCCATTGCTTGTGCGTGTATAATAAAACCTGTTCTTCCTCCGTATTCTTCTTCTTCTTCTTTTCCTTCTCTTTCGGTCGCTTTAGAGATTTCCCGATTGAAGGTCTGTGGGGCGATCTGGTCAACGTTCGAGTATAATCGGGTAACTTGTGCAGACGTGGTCATACCAAACCGCTCGGTAAATAACATCTTTAACCGTGTCTGTAACAATATATATATATATATATATATATACATACATACATATATATATATATACATATATGTATATATATATATATATATATATATATATATATATATATATATATATATATACATACATACATACATACATATATATATATATACATATATATATATACTAGCAGAGGTACCCGGCTTTGCACGGGAGTGGGAGGAGGAGGGGAGGGGGAAGAGGAGGGGAGGGGAACGGGGGGGAGGGGGGAGGGGGAAGCGGGGGGAGGAGGAGGGGAGGGGGAAGAGGAGGGGAGGGGAATGGGGGGGAGGGGGGAGGGAAGGGTGCGGGGGTGCGGGGGTGCCCAGGGGAAGAAGGGCCCCTCCCCTCCCCCCTCCCCCCCTTTCCCTCCCCACCCTCCCCTCCCCCTTCCCCCTCCCCCCTCCCCCTTCCCCCTCCCCCCTCCCATCCCCTTCCCCCTCGTTCCCCTCCCCCTTCTCTTCCCCCTCCCCTCCTCCTCCCCCTTCACACCAGGGGGGTTGACTCAGCCTGTCATCCCACCGAGGTCGGAAGTCGGAACTCATTGTCGTCAAATAAATGTAGCCTGTATGTTTCACTCTTTGTCACATGCCGTTGGTCCCATGTCAATCGGATGAAGTTGAAAAATTAACGTTACGAAGGTTCTCTGGGACGTACTGATTCCGAATAATGAAGTTGAAAAATTAACGTTCCGAAATACGCTAATTACGCTAACAGAAGCGCTGGAGGGAGCACTGCGCTCCCTCCCTTAGATTCCCTCCCTCTTCT
>NC_136273.1:98000049-98015049 GCF_964187855.1 Myxine glutinosa
ATTACCAGCGGGTGCTCTCACCCTGCCAGCCCTCCGCGACGCCCTAATTAATCGATTTGGAATAGAACAGCAGAGCGAGCTTGTTAAAGCTCAGC
This sequence comes from Myxine glutinosa, assembly GCF_964187855.1. NCBI lineage: Eukaryota > Metazoa > Chordata > Myxini > Myxiniformes > Myxinidae > Myxine > Myxine glutinosa. The sequence goes on from NC_136273.1 coordinate 98,000,145, forward strand.
TCGCGCTGCGAAAGCGCAAGCCCCAGGAAGCCATCGGGGAACTTGCCCACGACATTCGCCGCGCAGTGGGGATCGCACATGCTAGCATGGCAGCGGATTCCCGGGAAAGCCTGGCGCTGGACCATTTTATCCAGGCCCTCCCGGATATTGAGCTCCGGCAACAGCTCGCCATGTGGCGCCCGCAGACTCTGAGTCAGGCGGCTGACGCTGCGGCCCGTTGGGAAGCAGCGAGGCCCCTGGCCCGGGGGGGCGAGCGTCTCGCAATGGCGGTCCGCCAGATGGGACCCCCGATGGAGGGCGGACCCCTTAGGGGGCCCGCCCCCGACGTGGGTCCTGACCTGGCGGGCATGGTCCGGAGGCTGGTGGACCAGCGCCTGGCGGGACCTGGACCATGGCAGGCGGCCCCGGAGGTGGCCCGCGGTGGACCACGAGCGGGTAATCCAATTCGGACCTACAGGGGGGGGAATTTGGAATTCCGGAGGCAAGCACCTTATCAGGTGAGGTGCTATACCTGCAACCGCCTGGGTCACCTGGCGCGGCACTGTCGAAACGCGCGCCGGGATGATCCCCGGCAGTTGAGGTCCTCAACTCCGCCCAGGGGGGAGCGGGTTAGCCGACCCCAGACACCCCCCCGCCAGACCCCGGGAAACTAGAAGGTGTCGGGCACGTAGGGCGGTGTTCGGCAGCAGAGGATGGAGGAGAGCCCTCATTGACGCGACAGGTCATTTATTGTGGCCAAATTGGAACCGGTAGCCTGACAATTAGATGCAAAATTGCCGGCGTGGGGGTAGACGCCGTAGTGGACACAGGAGCTAGCGCCACGATCATCAGCCCTGTGGTCCTTGATTCGAGCGCAGGTGGCTGGGATAAGATCCAGCGCCTGCAAAATTATAGTTTGCAGCTTGCTACCGGGGTAACGGCCCCGATCATAGGGCGTGGTTCTGTGACCCTCAAGTTAGGGTCGGTAAGGAGGGAGATAGATGTTTGGGTGGCGGAGGTGTGCGACCCATGTTTAATAGGGTTGGACCTGTTGACTGCCAGCGGTTGTAAAATCGACTTGTGCCGGGGGATCCTGCAGGTGGGAGTAGAAGAGCTGCCGTTAGGGGGAGTGAGCACGGCCGAGAGAGCGGAGCTGGAGGCTTCCGAGGCCGTGACCATCCCCCCAAGGGCCGAGGCGATAGTGCCGGCCCGGTGGGCAGCTCGCCCAACATGGCAGGAGTCCTGCGGCCTGGTCGAACCGGTGGCAGCGCAGTCCATACCGGGTTTAATCGTGGGCCGCACCCTTGTAAAAACGGACGGACCGGTAGTGGCCGTCCGAGTAGTAAATGTGAGTACAGAACCACGCACTATAGTAAGGGGCACGAGGGTAGCTGGCTGCACCCCAGTTGAGGAAGTCGCGACAGTGAGGGGCGAGAACGTCCAGCCGAGCCGACCCCGGGGGGAGCCTTCAATAACAAGTAGGAATTGGCCCGATCCCATTTGCGAGATGGTAAATCGTAGTAGCGTAGAGTTGGGAGGTACCCAGAGGGAGGCCTTACACAAACTGGTTGGGTCCCATTTGGACCTCTTCTCCCTGTCCACCGAGGATATTGGACGTACGGGCCTGGTGAAACATCAGATCCACACCGGTGAGGCCCGGCCTATTCGTCAGGCCGCCCGACGGCTCCCTTGGAGCAAGAGGGCGGAAGCTGACGAGCAGGTTGCAAAAATGCTCGACGCAGGTGTGATCGAGCCCTCGGGAAGTCCTTGGATGTCACCTGTTGTGCTGGTCAAAAAGAAGGATGGGACCACGCGGTTCTGCGTGGACTATCGCCAGCTAAACAACGTGACACTCAAGGACTCATATCCCCTGCCAAGGATTGATGACACCCTCGATGCCGTTGCGGGCTCAAATTGGTTCACAACTTTGGACCTCAAGAGTGGGTATTGGCAGGTGGAGATGGATAGGGCAGGGAAGGAGAAAACGGCATTTTCCACAGGTAAGGGACTGTATCAGTTTACTGTGATGCCGTTTGGTTTGTGTAACGCCCCCGCCACCTTTGAGAGATTGATGGAGCATGTACTAGGCGGCATGCCATGGCAATCATGCCTGGTGTACCTGGATGACGTCCTGGTACATGCCCAAACGTTCCCCCAGGCACTAGCTAATTTGGACCAGGTGTTCGGGTGCCTCAGACAGGCAGGGTTGAAGCTGAACCCGAGTAAGTGCACTTTGTTTGCAAGAGAGGTGGCCTATCTAGGTCACGTGATTGGCCGCGAGGGGGTAAAAACAGACCCAGACAAAATTAAAGCGGTAGAGGAGTGGCCCGCACCACGTACCATCAAAGAGGTGCGGGGATTTTTGGGACTCTGCTCCTACTACCGGCGCTTTGTGGCGAAATTTGCGGAGTTGGCCCGTCCCCTCCACCGGCTTACGGAGAAGGGGACGCGATTTAATTGGACACGGGAGTGCCACGAGGCCTTCCAAAAATTGAAGGGGTGTCTAACATCCGCACCCCTTCTAGCTTACCCCACTAGTGACGGGACATTTACCCTGGACACGGATGCGAGCCAGGAAGGATTGGGCGCAGTTTTGTCTCAGACACAGGAGGGCGTGGAGAGAGTGATTGGTTATTATAGTCGGGCCTTAAGTAGGCCCGAGAGAAATTATTGCGTCACTCGCAAAGAGTTATTGGCTATGCTGGCTGCCATGAACCATTTCCACCCGTACTTGTACGGGCGGAAATTTTTGGTTAGAACTGACCATTCCTCCTTGCAATGGCTCCTTCGGTTCAAGGAACCGGAGGGCCAAATTGCAAGGTGGTTGGAAAAGTTGCAGCAGTACGATTTTGATGTGGCCCATAGGGCCGGGAAGGCCCATGGTAATGCGGACGCACTCTCTCGGCGTCCTTGTCTGGGGGAAAACTGTAAATTTTGTGCGAGACACGAGGAGAGGGAGCAATTGGGCGATTCCGCCCCGATTCTCGTCGTCCGGGCAACCCGGGTGAGAGGGCCAATTTTGCCACTAACCGCGGACGAGGAATTTGGAGAGTTGGCTTGGAGCACGGCCCAGCAGGAGGATCCTGTTCTGGGGCCGGTGTTCCAATGGGTCAAATTGGGGCAAAGACCAAAGGGGGAAGAGGTCACCCCCCTCGGGGCGCAGACAAAGGCATATTGGGCTCAGTGGCAGACCCTGGAATTGAAAGGCAACATCTTGTATCGCAAGTGGGTGGAGGTTCCCTCTGATCGAACTTCCTGGCTGGTGATAGTCCCTGACAAATTCAAGAACGTCATATTGCAACAGGTGCATGGTACCCGCTCCGGCGGCCATTTGGGCAGGACAAAGACAATATCTCGGGTCCGCCGGAGGTTCTATTGGGTGAATATGGGGCGCGACATACAGGACTGGTGTCGGAGATGCGACGCCTGTTCTGCCAAAAAGGGACCAGCACGGAGGATGAGGGCCCCCCTTCAATTACATCAGGTGGGGGCCCCCCTTGAGCGGGTGGCGACGGATATTCTAGGACCGCTGCCCCGCACCCGCCAAGGTAATAAGTATATCCTCGTTGTAATGGACTATTTCACCAAGTGGCCGGAGGCCTACGCCCTCCCCAACCAAGAAGCAGGGGTGGTAGCGCAGGCCTTCGTGGAAGGATTTGTGTGCCGGCATGGGATTCCACAGGAGTTGCACACCGACCAGGGACGAAATTTTGAGAGCAAATTGCTAAAAGATGTGTGCAGTCTCCTGTCAATTCGGAAAACCAGAACAACGCCTTTAAGACCTCAATCTGACGGGATGGTGGAAAGATTCAATCGAACTCTAATCCAACAACTGGCACTGTTCACCACCACCCGTCAGGATGACTGGGACGAACATCTCCCTTACTTGCTCATGGCCTACCGAACCAGCCAGCACGGGGCCACCGCATGCAGTCCAGCGTTGCTTATGTATGGGCGGGAGTTACGGGCTCCCGCCGACTTGCTATGCGGTCCCGTGCCAGACACAGTGGTTAACCCGCCGAGGGAGGGGTACGCACGTCACCTAGAGGAAGGCATGGAGCTAGTCCATGCCTTCGCCCGCCGCCAACTCCATCTGGCGGGGGAAAAGATGAAGCGCAGGTACGACGACCGGAGCCAGGGGAGTCAATACGCTCCGGGGATGAAGATTTGGTTCTTTAATCCCCGGAGGCGGAAGGGAAGGTGCCCAAAACTCACCTCCCCCTGGCAAGGCCCAGGAGTCGTCCTGTCGCAAATCTGTGACGTGGTCTTTAAGATCAAAATGGGGCCACGAGCCCTCCCTCGGATCGTCCACGCCGACCGGATAAGACCTTACACCGGCGAGCAGGCGCCCCCGTGGATCGCCTCGGCTTTAGATGCCGAGGCGGGACCCAGTACCTCTGAATAAGGGGGGCTTATTAGTGCCAGAGGACTGGGGGATTGAGGAGCGATAGGCCCGATGGGGTGGGATGGCAAATCTGCCACCCTTCCCATGCGGGGGGGCAAAGGAGCACTAGATTATGGGGTGTATGGCAGTGAAAACTAGCCCGGGTGGGTTAGGATATGGTGTGTAGGGATCTAGCGAAGATTGACATTAGGTAACGTTAAGATTAGTTAGTGACTGATACCTGTAGTGGGGACGCAGGTAGATTAGTGTGGATTATAATGACGAGGGAGCGCAATAGTTAAAGGGACGACTGGGAAGCGCAAGTTTCAGAAGGGAGTAGTTAGCTGAGATGATGCCGTGTGTGTGAGAATTGAACAGGTGTGATTGCACAGGTGTGCAACTGGACAGGTGTGTGGAGCAGTGTATGAGTAGTGAGTGTGTGGATCAGCGCGAATGCGCTTGGGGAGAGAAGGGTGCAGGTGGCACCAGGTGTGAGAGCACAGGTGTGCAAGTACAGGTGTGTGGAGAGAGTTGGAGTGAGTGGTACGGAGTGGTGTGCATGGTGCGAAGGTGTGGATGGGGGAAGAGTGGACCCCTTTCACGAGTACCCGGGGCGGGTAGTGTAAGTGTTAGGTAGAGGGTGCAGGTAAATTGTGGTTGGATATTGGCATTTGTGGTGCGGTGGCAGAATGGTGTTGTGGATGGGTGCATTAGTGTTGTGGAAATGGCTGGGCGTGTAGCCTGTTAGTGTGTGTAGTTGGTTGGGCACTCCACCACTGTGAGGATGTCGGCCAGGTGAGGCCGCAGGTGGGCTCTGGGAGCCGGTAGTTGTGAGTGGGTGCCTGAGGATCCCGGGTGTGGATCGGGCAGCCCAGTGCCAGAGAGGGCACCGAGTGGGGAGAGCGCCAGAGGGCCTGCCCCAGGTAGTTAGGTTAGGGTAAGGAGCAGGTAAGCTCGGAGGCAACTGCAGTGGTGGAGGTGTGCAGGTGGGTAGACCCACTGGGAGAGGTACACGTCGCAGCCCAGAAATTGTACGAGGGCACCGGGAGATGAATCGGGGGAGTGAGACCCCAAATTGAAGAGCACCACAGTTTGGCCAATGGGAATTGGTTTTTAGAACCCATAGTGTAAGAGGGCCAATGGTTTGGCCGGAGAAAGCCCCCGGGTAGTGTAAAGTTGTTAAAGTCATTTAGGAGATAGTTAGGATTGATGAACCTGTCGCACCATACGCAGCCACTTACCTGTGGTGATGATGATGACTCCACACCTGTGTTTTCTTTGTTTTGTGCAGGAAATGAGAATTGCTGTGAGGATTTGTGAGACGCATCACGACGTGGATGAGACATTGGGGTGATTCCATCTCTCCCTCCCTAGGAGGGACTGATGATGAATTGGTGATGGCAAATTTTGATGTGCAGTTGGAGATGGCAAATTTTGATGAGAGTTGAAAATGGCAAATTTGATTGGTTAGGAGGGAGAGAAGACGAATTTGGTTTATGGGAGGAACGGGGAAGACAGTAGGGATGTTTGTCGATTTGTAAAGTAGATGTTTATGGGTAGTGTTGTGTTTTGTGGATACAGTAAGGGGTAAGGGAGGGGCCATGTAGGTTACCTGGTGGGGGGGGGGCGTACGATAGGAACGTACCTGTCTCACCTGGTTCCCATGTGCCCCCAGTGTGCATTACCTTATATTGCGTGCACTTTTGCGCCCTTACCACCTTACTCACTTGTTTCTTCTTTTGTCTCCCACCTCCGAGGATCTGGCTTTGGGGTAGAGAGAGAGGAGAGAGAGGTGCTGGCTACGCAGTTGTGGGCCTGCACTTTCGCTGTTGGCTGCCTGGATCGATACACCATATGGACCGCAATGTTTGTGGCCACCCACAATGGACCGCAGCTCTTTTGCGGCCAAGCACCACCCGTGGAAGGACCTATGGGTCAACGTGGCACCTATGCCATAAAGGTGAACCACTGTTAATTAACACCAAGTGCACCACAAGAAGAGCAAGAGACACCTGCAGGGTTAGGGGTTGTCGAATTTATTTTTATTCCAATGAACAATGGTGACTGCACCGATTGGTGGTGGGGTGGTGCTGTTGATGCTCGGGAAGGGTGCTCTGCACGTTATTAAAGGCCGTCGGCCACAGAGCACTCGTGGGGTGGTGTATCGATGTTGGCAAGCGCGCTCTCTCTATGCATAACATCTGCATGTGTTCCTCCAAAGACAGGTCCTGGATCGTAGTGTAGATATCAGCGTAATCTTGTAAATAATGCTCCCTACCGGCTGTATGTGTAGTTTGCGAATTCTTTCCGGATTCGGTTATCCTGTGGGTGTGTTTCTGTGAGGAGAAGGGTGCAACGTCGCAGGGGGACATATTTACTCATTTGTGAATATCTGTAAAACTGTCGCACTCAGGGTAGAGTTAATAGTAGAGGGAACTACATTGCGTGCCACACTAAAGTAGGTAAAAATTTATCGGGTCGGGACGCCCCGAGGGTAGAGAAGGGTGCAATGTTGCGAATATGGAATTTGGCCTCCATATCCGCTTGTAAATATTCCCCTATTTTCTCCAATACTCCCCAACTTTCCCCAATCCCCCATTCCCTAGTCCCATTGCATGTAAATAACAATCAGTAGAGCCGACCTTCCCCTTATTCCCCCATTAAATGTCGTGCCCAGGTCCACCGCACCACAGGTAGACAACTTTCGGACATCTTCCTAGTTATTCTTATTCTATGTCAGTTAAGGCCTCGTCTCCATTAATTATGACTCTTCGTTGCACCAGAATGTGATTATATGGCATCAGTAGTGAGTTTAGGACCTTTCCCATACCTCCTCCCATCTTCTTCCCCAAACAATAACAACAACTACAACAACAATTACAACAACAACAGAGGAGATGGCGGCGGAGCGGGGGAGGATGCGTCCTCACACCGGCTCGATTAGCTCCAGACCATGCGCTCCACGGGGTTACCCCGAAGGGGCTGGCTGTCAGCTCCTCGTCAGGGGCGGAGCCAGTAACCCCCCCCCGCACGCACCCAATGAGAAGCAACGTGCCGATTCCACGAGGCGGAGCTAACGAGCCGAGGGCGTGTCACTCCCCGCCGGATATACGCGGCCCCGCGCCGGATGTGACGTCAGATGCGCCTCAGCTTGGAGACTGGAGAGAGAAGCCACCGCCACCCCCAGCGCGACGATACCTCCCCGCATCTCTGGACCGGACCGAGTCGATTCTACCTTGAGCCAGGAGTGCACCTTGAGCCATCGATACCCGCTGTCCTTTTCATCAACCCCCGTGTGAGTCAGCATTTTGTCCCGTGTGTCTGTCGTCTGTCCGGGGTTAATATAAGAGTGTGTCTAAGTGCCTGTCTTCCTGTAATATACCTCTAGCCCCTGTAATCTAACCTTTTCCGTACGAATATACTTGAGAATCGAAACGTTGGTGTCGTATTGTGTGATTGTAATCCAGCCGGGTGTCTTCTTTTTCTTATTGAGCCAGCATAGCGCGGCTAGTCAACGTTCGGGCACAATCGGGTAACTTGTACGGATACGGCGGCCATCCCGCTCGGCCCACCATACCATCAAAGTCGTATCTGTAACAATATATATTTATATATATATACATACATATATATATATACATATATATATATACATACATATATATATATACATACATATATATATATACATATATATATATACATATATATATATACATACATATATATATATATACATACATATATATATATATACATATATATATATACATACATACATATATATATATATATATATATATATATATATATATATATATATATATACATATATATATATATATATATATATACACATACATATATATATATATTGTTACGGACACGACTTAGATGTTATGATGGGCCGAGCGGAATGGCCGCCGTGTTCGCACAAGTTACCCGATTATACTCGAACGTTGGCCGAGTCGCGCTACGCTAGATCAATGAAGGAAAGGACACAACGGCTAGGTTAAATGATACGACACCAGGGGTACAGTTCTCAAGGCCTCCGGAGGAGGTTATATTAGTTCGGAACGTTTAGATTACAGGGATGAGAGAGACAGCATAGAAAGATAGGCACTTAATTACGGTCTTATAGTAGCCCCGACAGACGACAGATAAACGGGACAAGACTGACTCACACGGGGATTGATGGCGAGGAAAGGCAGGTAGTCGATGGCTCAAGGTGCACTCTTGGCTCAGGGACAGGATACAGTACGGTCCAGTAGATTCAGGGAGGTGTCACAGCGCTCGGAGGTCGCGACTGGTTCTTTCCTCTTCAAGCTCGGGGCGCATCTGACCTCACGTCCGGTAAGTGGCTGCGTATATCCGGCGGGGAGTGACACGCCCTCGGCTCGTTAGCTCCGCCCCAGATGGAATCGGCCCGTTGCTTCTCATTGGGTGCGGGGGGGTTACCGGGCTCCGCCCTTGATGAGGAGCTGACAGCCAGCCCCTTCGTGGTAACCCCGTAACCTGGAGCACATGGGCCATGGCGGCTAACCGAGCCGGAGTGAGGACGCCCACTCCCCGCACCGCGGCCGCGCCGCCCCCGCTGTGGTTGTAGTTGTTGTTGTTCCATGAGATGATGGGAGGATGCGGAGATGAGGTTGGGGAGAGGTATTGGGAGGTCCTAAACTCACTACTGGTGCCATACAATCACATTCTGGTGCAACGAAGAGTCAGAATTAATGGAAACGAGTCCTTAACTGACATAGACTAAGAATAACTAGCAAGATGTCCGAAAGTTGTCTACGTGAGATGCGGTGGACCTGGGCACGACATTTAATGGGGGAAAAAGGGGAAGGTCGGTTCTATAGAGTGTTGTTTACAGACAATGGGACTAGGGAATGGGGGATTGGGGATAGTTGGGGAGTATTGGGGAAATAGGGGGATATTTACAAGCGGATATGGAGGCCAAATCCCATATCCGCAACAATATATATATATATATACATACATACATATATATATATATATATATATATACATACATACATATATATATATATATATATATATATATATATATATATATATATATATATATATATATAGATATATATATATATATATATATATAGATATATATATATATACATACATACATATTGTAACGATTTTGAGAAGTGTAACAATTTTGGAGGAAGTGTAATGAATGTGAAAACGTTACAATGGAAACGTTACAATGTGAACGTTACAAACGTACGGTACCACCCTGTAATGTAAATAATGGTCGCAGTCAGCGTCCTCGTTAATTGCATGAAATATACACGCAGGTCACGATATATCTTTTAAATAGTGTATTTCCTTATTCCATGTAGGCTAAGTATGTGTTTTCCCACTAGATTGACTTTGCATTGTATCAAACAAAATAAGCATAGGCCCTTCCAGTTTCCCCAAAACCTCCCTTCCAATTGCCTTCTGCATTTTGGTCGGTTTTCTTCAAACCACCATTGGCCACGAGGTAAGGTTGGGGAAGAAAGGCGTGTCTCCACCTCGTCGTAAGAGGGAAGGAGTGAACCAGCCCTAACAGCCAATCAACACCGCGGTGAGTGACCCGGTAGGCGGGCCCTCGGAGTCGGCGGCTTGATTTCGCTGGAGGTGATAAAAGCGACTGCAGGGGACTGCTTTACCAGTTGACTGGAGAGGAGATGAGATGAGATGAGATGAGAGATGACTGGAGAAGAGCTGGAGCTGACCCTGGGAGAGGAGCAACGAGGCTGCACCAAAGGGAGGCGGTGAGATGCGAAACGTTCCAAGCCAAAGAGGAGAGGTACTCGGCAAGGAGACCAGCTTTGGAGAGACGCGCTGAAAGGAGGGAGACGGCCCCGCCCCAAGAAGGGGAGCAGGTGTGCCGAACCAGCGCGGGACGTCTACCGCGGTGGATACCCGACGGAGGGGTTCCCGCCACAACCGCGAGGGATTGCGAACTGCGCGCTCCCGACCAAGCGATCGATCTCAAGCTTACCTGCCTGCAATTATCCCCTGAGTAAGTGTGAACGTCCTGTCCTGTTCGTTTGTGTTGGGGCTAAGTAAAAATGAATAGTGTAAGTTAAGGATTCGCTGTGTTACTGCTTCTTCCATCCATTGCTTGTGCGTGTATAATAAAACCTGTTCTTCCTCCGTATTCTTCTTCTTCTTCTTTTTCCTTCTCTTTCGGTCGCTTTAGAGATTTCCCGATTGAAGGTCTGTGGGGCGATCTGGTCAACGTTCGAGTATAATCGGGTAACTTGTGCAGACGTGGTCATACCAAACCGCTCGGTAAATAACATCTTTAACCGTGTCTGTAACAATTGGTGTCTGGGAGTGGAATTCGGGTCCCGAACCAAATTTTTAAAACATCTAGAAAAAAAAATTTTTGGTCAAAATTAAGAGCTGCCGAAATTTATTTTGTTTTATAAAGCAAAACCCGAATTTTGAGATCGCGCCATGGACAATCAAGGCGATCGGAAGTCGGTGGGAGAAATAGACAGGGTGGAATCGACCCAGGACCTCGGGGAAATGTATATGGAGGATAGGGAGGAGGAGAAAAATGGCAATGTGGTTGCGGAGGTTTCAGACGCACAAAATGGCGCTCTCGCGCACGTGGTTGAGGCGGTCGCGGAACCAATGAGCGCGGCCCAAATGCAGGCCCTCATGGGGCAATTTATGGCGCAAATGCAGGCGTCCCTCAAACTGCAGAGTGAGCAATTGGGGGTAATGAGGGACGAAGCGAGGGCTCGGAGTAAGCAATTGGGGGTAATGGGGAACCGGATGGATGCTCAGGGTGAGCGATTGGAGGGCCAAATGGGGGTAATGAGGGACGAAGCGAGGGGTACCAGTGAGGGGTTAGACAATAATTTTAAGGAGTTAGACAAGAAATTTGGGAAGTTAGACAATAATTTTGAGGAGTTAGACAAGAAATTTGGGAAGTTAGACAATAATTTTGAGGGGTTAGACAACGGGATAAAAGAGGTAAAGAATGGGTTAACGGGGGTGGAAAACAGAATGGCTGCCCAGGAGAATCAGTTAGAGGGGGTGAAAAATGGGTTAATGGGGTTGGAAAATAGGATGGAGGACAAATTGCGGGAAATAGGGGAACAATCCGCTCGGGAAATCGAACAGATGGGGAACCAGATGGAGGAAATACGACGAGGGGTGAGTGAGGAGGTCTCGGGGCTACGCGAGGAGGTAAAGCGAGGCGAAAAGCGTATAGAGAAAGAGGTGAGAAATAATACGGCAAAGTTACAAGGGGGAATAGAAGATCTGACGGAGGAGGTGGAACAGCTGACAGAGGGACAAACGAAATTAGTGGAGCAGGTTCAAAGGAACACTGCAGTACTCGGAGGGTTAAAGGCGACACAAAAAGAAATTAAAAACGAATTAATAGCGACGCAGAGGCAATGTCAGATGGTACGGGAGGAACTGACAATGAGGGTGGAGGAGGTGACAGAGATAATGGAGACAAAGGACCGGCAGGTGAGAACGCACATCGAAACGGTTAAGGTAGCCTTAGAGGACGAACTTGAGGAGACGCACCGAGAAATAAAAGAGGTTAAACAAAAAGTAGAGGAAGTGGAAGAGGGGGTGAGTGAAATTAAGAAGAGACGGAGGGAAACTAAGAGGGAGATAAAGGAGGAAGTCATGGAATATGTACAAGGTCTGTGTTCAAATCATGATGCGGTGCTCACTAACCAAATAAAAAGTTTGCAGGTGGCGGAGGAGGTGAGACGAAGTACGGAGGTGAGTGGCAATGTACATGATGTGAGGGGAGATTCAGTCGGCTTGGGGATTGGTTTGGATCCGGGTGTTCGTGAAAGGCCGTTGGTGAAGTGTGTGACAGGACAGGTGTGCGAAAAAAGAGGTGTGCGAGAATGTCCGACCATGGGGTGTGTGAGGAAAAAGTGCACGCCGAGGAGTGAGTGTGCCGTCAGGAGTGAGCCGGTCGAAGCGCGTGTGCGAGGGGGTACATGGAAGCGCGGTGTGGTGAGTGTTACGGAGGAAGTAACGAGAGAGTGTACACCTGTGGTGAGTGTTACAGAGGATGTAACGAGAAAGTGTACGTCTGTGGTGAGTGTTACGGAGGAAGTAACGAGAGAGTGTACACCTGTGGTGAGTGTTACGGAGGAAGTAACGAGAGAGTGTACACCTGTGGTGAGTGTTACAGAGGATGTAACGAGAAAGTGTACGTCTGTGGTGAGTGTTACGGAGGAAGTAACGAGAGAGTGTACACCTGTGGTGAGTGTTACGGAGGAAGTAACGAGAGAGTGTACACCTGTGGTGAGTGTTACAGAGGATGTAACGAGGAAGTGTACGCCTGTGGTGAGTGTTACCGAGGATGTAACGGGAGGGTGTGCGCGAGAAAGGTGTGTAACGGACGGGTGCATGAGGAAAGAGTGTGCCGTCGAAAGTAAGGGTGAGTGCGCTGTCAAGAATGGAGGTGAGAGTATTGAGAGTGACAAGGAGAGTGAGTTGGTTGTGACAGGTGAGCGAGGATGTACACCTGGGATGGAAGGATGCACACCTGGAATGGTAGAGCGTGAGTGGGAATGCACGCTGGAGTTGGTGGTGAGGCACGTGGTTGGGTGTGCGAATGAGGGCACACCTGTGATTGTCACAGAGGAGGTGACCGAGGAGGGGGCGCGAAGCGGTGTATTGGTGAGGTGTGCGAGCAACGAGTGTGTGCCAAAGTGTTCGGTGGTCAGGTGTGTGACCAAGGCTGTGAGTGGAATGGGTGTACCTGGGTGTGTAAGGAAAGGTACGAGGAGCATGGGCACAGCTGGATGTGTGAGCAAGGAACGGGCTGCGGGGTGTAAGCGTCCAGGTGAAGCATCGACGTTAGACGGGGTAGAGTTTAGAACGACTTATAGCCGAATCAGGCCCTCGGTGCGCGTCGGGCAGCTTCGCGTGCCGCGAGGATCAGCGGGGATCCGAACCACGGCGGTTTCGAAAGAACCGCCGTACGCGATCCACGCTATGCCTCGCTTGGAACGGCCGCGGCCGGGCTCCACTAGGCGGAGCGGGCAGCTGGATAGGAAGGGTCGTTATGGCGACCACGTTTTGTTGAGACGTGCCGGCAGGTCGAGATCGGGACATTGGATGGCCCCACGCCGAGGTGATGCGTGGGATCTCGGCCCGGGTAAGCCCCCGCCCATGCCCCGAATGCGGGACGCATCCAGCCGCCAGCACAAAAGAATTCGCGTTCATTGCTCGGCTGTACGAAGCCGGGCTGTAGATGTGAATTGGCGCACCGAGAGGATGTAATAAGTATACGGATGATGATGGTAGTGATTTGAAACGAAATTTAGAAAAGTGACTAGAATTGGCAGTAAATGGAAAATTTTTGAATTGGTTGGAATTTGGACGAACAAAATTTATAGTGAGATGCCCCGCGGTGGTGGGATGGCAACGCTGTCATCCCTCACAGACGTGGGGGCAAATGCGCAATAGTTTATGGGGTGGCTATGACAACCGAGCCAGGGAGGGCTTGGATAATTGTAGGGATCTAGCGAAGATGACATTAGGTAACGTTAAGGTTAGTTAGTGACTGATACCTGTAGTGGGGACGCAGGTAGATTAGTGTGGATTATAATGACGTGGGAGCGCAATAGTTTAAAGGGACGACTGGGAAGCGCAAGTTTCAGAGGGGAGTAGTTAGCTGAGATGATGCCGTGTGTGTGAGGATTGAACAGGTGAGAATGGAACAGGTGTGATTGCACAGGTGTGCAACTGAACAGGTGTGTGGAGCAGTGTATGAGGGAGTAGTGGTGATTGCGTGTTGTGCTGACCAAATGGTCCAGGAAGAAAGGAGGGTGCAGGTGGCACCAGGTATGATTGCACAGGTGTGCAACGACAGGTGAATGGAGGACAGGTGTGTGGGGAATAAATGGTTGTATGGAATAAATGGTATGGAGTATTGGAATGGATGGTCGTGGAGTGAGAATGGTGGAAATTGTGGAGTGGAGTGGATGGTGCGAAGGTGTGAATGGGGGAAGAGTGGACCCCCATCACGGATACCCGGGGCGGGTAGTGTAAGTGTTAGGTAGAGGGTACAGGTAAATTGTGGTTGGATATTGGCATCTGTGGTGCGGGTGACAGAATGGTATGTGGATGGGTGCGTTGGTGTTGTGGAAATGGCTGGGCGTGTAGCCTGTTAGTGTGTGTAGTTGGTTGGGCACTCCACCACTGGGAGGATGTCGGCCAGGTGAGGCCGCAGGTGGGCTCTGGGAGCCGGTAGTAGTTGTTGTGGATGGGGCCCGAGGATCCGGAGGACGGACCCGGGTAGCCCAGTGCCAGAGGGCACCATGGGGTGACAGAGCCAGGAGAGGGGCTGTCCCCAGGTAGTTAGGTTAGGGTGAGGAGCTAGGTAAGCTCGGGTGGCAACTACAGTGGTGGAGGTGTGCAGGTGGGTAGACCTGTTGGGAGAGGTACACGTCGCAGCCCAGAAATTGTGCTAGAGCACCGGGAGATGAATCGGGGGAGTGAGACCCCAAATTGAGGAGCACCACAGTTTGGCCAATG
>NC_136273.1:98020049-98047549 GCF_964187855.1 Myxine glutinosa
CACGTCCCGCGAAGAAGGCAAGCAGGCAGTGGAAGGATCCTCGTAGCGCGTCTCCCGAACAAAAGGCAGCCGATGAGGTAGGAAGGAAAAGTACGTGTCTCTCAGCACGGCTGGCGGTTACACAGCGCGTTATCACTCGCGTAACTTGATGCACTATATGCGGCTCGGCTTCAAGCTCAACCGAGCGTCACTTTCATATGAGCGCATATCCTGGTTCATGCACATCTTTCTTCACTCAATGCCAGGTCAGTCCTCGTACCTCAATTGCTGCTCGAACTCCACTGCTCACCATGCGCGAGTCCACCTGGGGGCTTTGCGCAACGGCTTATATCGATACGCCCCGAACCTTCTCGAACCTTCCAAACCACGCCATGTGATGCAGTGCTGCCGCCACACCCTGTGAGCCCTGATTGGTGGCTTGCGCTTACCGTCAGCTTCTCTGCTGCCCTCATTCGGCCCCGCCCCGACCCTCCTAGCCGGCCTCGTGTTAATTCGCGCCAAAAAGCCAAAGGGAGCCCTAAGAGACGTAAGGCGATGGAAGCGGCATCGGACAATGGAAGCGATGAAAGGACCTATTCTCTTTACTCTACTCAACGCAAAACTCACACAGGAAAAGGACTAAGCTCACAAATGCTTAGAAATAACTGAACTATCGCGAGGCTACATATTGTTTGTGTGACTAACTATGAGGGGGAATTTAACCTTTATTATACAAAACTCAAAACCGCAACACGACCCCTCTCCCTCGTCACTCGTCCCCGAGTCGAACCTACAAAAATTGCAATGACCGGTTGTGAGAAAGATCTGGGAATTAACTTTTACTTTTACATGTGACATATAGATGTGGTTCCCCCTAACATTTACTCTAACCCGTGTATACGACAGTTTTTACACACTACATATGTCCCACCTATTGCGTTGAGTCGCTACTCTGACAGAATCACGCCCACAATTAACCGAATATGGAATTTGTCAAACTAAACATATAGCCGGTGGGCAGCATTTTATATACAAGCACAAAAACTTACTCCTTATTTACAGTTCTATGACCCAGGACCTGTCCTTTTTGAAAGAGAAGATTGGAGGGGAGAGAAAGCACAGCAAAACACAAAACACTCATAAACATTCACATTTTCTGCTTGCTTCTTGCATCTTCTTGCATCTTCTGTGTGCATATATCAAACCGGTTAGCCCCCGAACCGGCATACAGGCCATTCCTGCTCTTCAGGGATAATTAAACTTTCAAATCTGCTTGTCCCGAGCACACCATAATAAAAACACACAAATAATTCGTTTTATTCCATTGGCAAGCAGGGCCAACTTTAGGGGGTCCGACTGCGTGACATTGATGCTACTCAAAACAAGTGGTCCGGAGATGCAAGGTGAATTTGCAGCAATGTGCTGCACAGCAGAAGTGTAAGGCCATAAAACTTGTGGTCCATAAGGTGTGTTAATGTGCAGCAAAGTGTTTATGGCAGCAAGGTGCTGCACCGGTGCAGCAAAGTTACAACACAAGGATATGGCAGCAAAGTGCTGCGCAGTTCGGCTGCACAGATGTAGCAAAGTGCAGCAGGAATGCTGCACAGGTCGATGGTGCTGCACAGCTCCACCTCCAAAATGGTCCTGGGGTGGGGAGAGAGACAAAGCACGACCAGCAAAGCGGAAAGGGCACAAAGGTACACAAAAACACAAGGTAATGCAGCATGAGGGGCGCGGAAGAGCGAGCGGAGCAGGCTCGTCCCTAACCGTCCGTACCCCCCATCGTCGGCTAACACTACCATAGCCCTTTTTTTGTATTTACAAATTCGTCCCTACGTCTTGTCTCACATATCCCCCTCTAATTCCAAATTCGTCTCCCAATCCCTCCCAGGAAGGAAGGGATTGAACACAACAATGTCTCACTTACGTCATGATGCGTCTCACTTCTCAAACAGCTTACAGAGCCTCGGTGTGGAGTTTCGTCCTCCTTGGTGAATGGCTGTGGATGATGTGAAGAGGGTTTCTCATCCTAACTACACTACTGACATTAACCTTTAAACTACCCGGGGTTGTACCCTGCCAATCGGCCATCTTTAAACTATGTGGTTCGAAAAACCGAATTCCCATTGCCCACTCTGCGGTGCCCATGAAATTTGGGTCTCACTCCCACAAATTTTCATACTGTGCCCTTGCACAATTTCGGGGCTGGGTCGTGTGGCTCCCCTAGTAGGTCCAACTACCTGCGCACCTCCACCACTGAAGTCGCCACCCGAGCTTACCTGCTCCTGTGACTACCTAAACTGGGGACGGCCCTCTCCTGGCTCTTTACCCCCTGATGCCCACCTTGGCATTGGGCAACCCGGGTCTTTCCCTTGGATCCTCGGGCCCCACTGAACACTCACAACTACTCTAACTGGCTCCCAGAGCCTACCTGCGGCCTCACCTGGCCGACAAACTACCAGTGGCAGAGTGCCCCAATAACCATACGCACCAATTAAGCCACACGCCCAGCCATTTCACCGACTCATGCACCCTCCAAAGCACTACTTGCCACTACCTGCACCACAGGTGTCAATATCCATACAAATTTACCTGAGCCCTCTACCTGACTTTACACTATCCCCCCCCCCCCCCCGGTCTTTCGAGAATGGGTTCCACTCTTCCCCCATTCAATCCTTCGCACCATGCATTCCACATCATATATTCTCACACACCATTTATTTCACACACCTTTTTCCTTGCACACCTTTTGTGCTTACACACCTTTTTCCTCGCACACCTCAAACACAGTTCCATTTGTCTTCCAACACACAACTCCGGTTATTCTCAACCAATTCCTCATACACACAGCATCATCTATCTATCTGCTTTTCCCCTAAAACTCGTGCTTTCCCGTCATCCCATTACACTGAGCACTCCCTTCGTCATTAACAACCATCTAAACTACCTACGTCCCCACTATAGTACAAATGTCTCCACTTAAATCTTGTCCCTACAGTCTTCTAATTCCCTAACAATTATCCTAGCCCTCCCTTGGCTAGCTTTGGTGCCCCATGGAGGTAACCATTGTTGGCACCTCCATGTGCCTGTCACTGCCATCCCCCTAATCTAATGCTCATGGGCCCTGTACTCGTGTGAGGAATGGTAAAACTACCATTCCTCCACGTAGGGTACACTATTTCCATCAGTCCACTACACTTGAGCCTCTTCAAGTGGGAATACATCGTCATTACGGCTCGACCTCGAGAGGCCGAGCGATCCATTCGGGTGGTTAGTCGCCTGTAGATTGGGTCCGTCCGGCATTTTCGATCCAGGGGAGGAGGCATGGAGGGGCCGAGGTTCAGGGCTCCATCTCTGCATGGGGCCTCGTGGTCCCACGCACGATGGCCCAACCGCCCACGGTCGGAGCATCGCACCCGCCAAAGTGCGCGGCTCTGAACTCTCCTACCTCCCCTTGAACCTTGCCGATTGCCTTTGCCGCCACGGCGCGGCACCAACCATACAGGGTGGAGTCCGGCACGAATCGTGCACGTCGTTCCTTGTGACACGGCCGTGGCATCGATCCCCGCCGGTCCCCGCCGCACACAACTCACCAAGGGCTCACGTCGGCTATGCATCGCACTAAACGCTACTCCGGTTGGTGTCGATGCTTGAGCCGCGTTCTCACCACTCGCGACCCACTCCGCACTCGCACACCTAGGCGTCCTCACGCCTTCCATACATTCTGTTACCGCACACTCTCCTTTCACGTCCTCTGGTGTGCATTCTCCCTCACACACCGTACTCGCACCTGCACACCTAGGCGCACTCACACCTTTCACAAACTCCGTTACACACTTTTTCGTTACGTACTCCGTAACGCCCATGGGTGTGCACTCTCCTGGTACACACCCAATCATCACACACCCTCACGCACACCCTGGTGCACACTCTTCCATTACACACTCTCTCGTCACGTACTCCGTAACGCCCACGGGTGTGCACTCTCCTGGTACACACCCAATCATCGTACACTCTTCCCCACTCTCAGGTGTGCCCTCCTTCACACACTCTGCAACACACTCTCCCGTTACACACTCGCGCTCCGGTGCACACTTTTCTCTCACACGCGCGCCAGTCGCCCTCGTACACCGCACAATGGACCTTCCACGACCGCCCGGGTTTAGTCTCGATCCCAAGCGCGCCAAAAACCCATTCGCGCCATTAATTCCACTCACCTTGGGGACCTCTTTTCCCGTCTGCAAACTTTCCATTTTGTTAGCAAGCACGACATCACAATGTGAACACAGACTTTGTGCAAATCCCATTTCTTCCCTCTGTGATTCATTTCCCGATTCTACTGTCTCTTCGGTTTCAATCATTTCTTCAATTTGAATTATTTCTTTTTCTACCTCGACCGTCGGCGCCCATAAAACTTTCTTTTCCAATTCGCCGATCATTGGTTCTTCTACACCCAGCGTCGCGATTTCCATACCCTTGGTCAACTTAGCTGCGCTCTGCCCAACCTCGCTCTCCAAGCGCTCCTCACACCGCGTCACCTCGTCGTGTCCCATTGCGACCTCCTCGCTCAACCTGCGCCCAATGCCCTCCCCTATTCTTTTTAATATCTCCCCTCGGATGTCTACTTTTTCATTCATTTTATTAAGTCATTCTTCAGTTCGCCCTTCATTTCTTTCATGTCTTTGGTGGTTTTGTCACCTTGGGCATCCATTTTTGCATTCATCTCCTTCATTTGAGTCAGGAATAGTTGCATGTACCATGGCATTGCGGGCTCGGCTCTCGCCGCCACGAGCGAGGTGTCGCCATTTTCTTCGCCAGATACCGCCCCCTCATCAGCTTCCACTACCAACTGTCTCTTCTGGTCTTGGGTCATTAATTCTACCTTATCCATTATTCCCACCGGCATTCGACCACCTTGGCTAGCCCTGGTACGAATATAATTTGGCTTTTACGATTAAGTTTAGTCCACTCGTAATTTTGAGTGTGTGAAGTGCACTGCAGGTCCAATTCCACTCCTGATACCAATTGTTACGGTGCTCCGCCGCCCTTCTTACCCTTACCAAGGGGGGATTAAGCCCCTTGTTCTTCCTGGGCTTCGCGGAACCGAGAGACTTGAAACGCCTCTTCCGGGCAAACGCAAGGTAGGGTTTCGGGACAATCCTTGCTCGTACCTAAATCCCTGCGCCGCCACGGAAGCGGGGAAGTAAGCCTCGCACGAGCCACGTGTAACTTGGGGTACACCGAGCGGATTGCGTACCATGTGGTCCGTGCAGTCACCGTTAATTATTGGACCCCGATTCGAGCGGTTCTATTCGTACCACACTTAGTCAATGGTGGAAATCACAAGAACAATCGAATGGAAGGAAGCACACAGGTTTAATTATTATTCCCACAAGTATGTACAATGATCAGTAGACGCAGAGACACAGAGCAGAACTTAAACAGTCTTCTATCTATAATTCCACTAATCTCTGTGTGTGTGTATGTTTGTATGTTTGTATGTTTGTTTGTGACCGCTGTTTCTCGACAACCACGGGTCCGATATACTTTAAACTTGCCAGGTATATTGCTGGGGACCCGAGGATGTGCCTTTTCAAGGTTTCATATTAATCGGACAAGTAGTTACCGAGCTATGTCCAAAAAACGATTCAACCAATCAGAGAGCAGCGAGTTATCACGTGTGCCGAACGTGGCGAACAGACTCTGCCTCGGATGGCACATTTGAGAGCGTATTCATTTATTTCACGTTGGCAAACTATGTTGGCGTTAAACTATGTTTTAAAACTAATTAAAACTACTATCTATAATTCCACGGGTCCGATAAAAAACACCGTACTCGCAAGCCGTTCGCTTTGGACCAAACCATTTCATGTAAATAGAGGGGGGGGATATAATTTTAGATATAGATATAGTACGGGCATGCCCTAGTATTCTTAATACCCAGACTCGGGCCCGTCACACTCACACAGGGAATTGCAGGCAGGTTGATGTTCAGGCCAAACGCACCGACTTGGTCGTCCAGGAATGGCCCCGTCCGGCTCTCCACGGTCCCAGCACGTCCCGCGAAGAAGGCAAGCAGGCGGTGGAAGGATCCTCGTAGCGCGTCTCCCGAACAAAAGGCAGCCGATGAGGTAGGAAGGAAAAGTACGCGGCTCTCAGCGTGGCTGGCGGTTACACAGCGCGTTGTCACTCGCGTAACTTGATGCACTATATGCGGCTCGGCTTCACGCTCAACCGAGCATCACTTTCATATGAGCGCGTATCCTGGTTCATGCGCATTTTTCTCCACTCAATGCCAGCTCAGTCCTCATACCTTAATTGCTGCTCGAACTCCACTGCCCACCACGCGCGAGTCCTCCTGGGGGCTTTGCGCAACGGCTTATATCGATATGCCCCGAACCTTCTCAAACCTTCCAAACCACGCCCTGTGACGCAGTGCTGCCGCCACACCCTGTGAGCCCTGATTGGCGGCTCGCGCTTACCGTCAGCTTCTCTGCCACCCTCATTCGGTCCCGCCCCGACCCTCCTAGCCGGCCTCGTGTTAATTCGCGCCAAAAAGCCAAAGGCAGCCCTAAGAGATGTAAGGCGATGGAGGTGGCTTAGGACAATGGAAGCGATGAAAGGACCTATTCTCCTTACTCTACTCAACGCAAAACTAACACAGGAAAAGGACTAAGCTCACAAATACTAAGAAATAACTGAACTATCGCGAGGCTACATGTTGTTTGTGTGACTAACTATGAGGGGGCTGGGGGAATTTAACCTTTATTATACAAAACTCAAAACTGCAACAATATATATATATTAATTTTCAAGACGTTACAGCTTCGGATGAAGCACTGGTGGTTTAGGTATGCTGTTAGCCAATTGATGAAGAAAATATTTTATAATCACTATTTATTGATTTTAATTATGCAATTAATCAATTATTGTTCATCTCTCCCTCCCAATACAGTCTCTATGAGTCTCCATGCCGGATACCTAGATGTTGGATGAGGGAGCTGCAGATGGAGGAAATGTTGAGTTGGATCTTGGAGACGGCATGAAGCTGGAAGGTGTGAAAACATTTTGCTACCTCGGAGACATGCTGAATGGAGAAGGTGGATCAGACTCGGCAACGGTTGCTCGAGTGAGATGTGCATGGAAGAAGTTTCGGGAACTGAGTGGCGTGCTGACGAGGAGGGGAGTGTCGTTGAAGCTGAAGGGAAAGGTGTATGCTGCATGTGTGAGAAGTGTTATGATTTATGGGAGCGAGACATGGGTCATGAATGTAGAGCAGCAACGAAGGCTGGAAAGGGTGGAAATGCGAATGGTTCGGTGGATGTGCGGAGTGTCGTTGAGAGAGAGGAAGACAAATGATGAATTGCGAAAGATGATGGGAATATTGCCTGTGATTGATGCTGTGAAGAGGAACAGGTTGAGATGGTTTGGTCATGTGTTGAGGAAGGATGAAAGTGACTGGTTGAGAAGAGTGATGGAAATGAATGTAGAAGGAAGTAGAGGACGGGGAAGACCGAAAAAGACTTGGTTGAAGATGGTGGAAGAAGAAATGCGGGCAAGGGGGTTAACAAGGAGAGATGCAGAAAATAGGGCAAAATGGATAAGATTGTCATGGGGACCGCAAGGCTAACCCCCGCTCTAGCAGGGAAAATGGCCTTAAAATGCATGTTGTTGTGTTTGTTGTCTCCCCCCCCCAATACAGTCTCTATGAGTCTCCATGCCGGATACCTAAGGCGCCCCGACAATGCCGTGCTGCAGGATATTTAATTATTTGGCTTGGGGACGGTGCACTTTGAATGTATCTGTACTTGTTTGTTTGTTTTGTTTACTTGTAGTGTAAATAAAACTTATTATACACTCGAACTGCAAGTGTCCTCGATAAACTACGATGAGAGTACAAAAAGATACTCCAAACTTCGTGTTGTATCAGTGGGTTGGGCCGGCATTTTATATTCGTCACAACGTTAGTTCGTCGAGTCGACAGTGCCAGCGCACTGTCTGATATAATAATCGTTTTGTAAAATTAACTTCAATGAAGAACTTTATCAAGACAAGATATAAGTATTTATCTGGAGTATCCAAATCTTCGTTCTGAGAAATCAGAATACCTCGGTAATACCGAATACCTCGGTACATTGCTACCTGGAAAGGTGTACAAGACTACAGGTAAACTAAAATCATCAACTTTATAATACACACTCGTACTAAAGCCATTCTGTCCAACTCTAACCAACACTTCCAGATAGACAGCAACAGTCCAATCATTACCACTCTTGTTTACAATCAGATTATCTGGATAAATCTTGTAAAGCAGCCGATGAAAAAGTTATAGTTAACCACACCAATATCATCAAAAAAGTTATGGTTAACCACACCAATATCAAAAAGGTTATAGTTAACCACACAAATGTCATCAAAAAAGTTATGGTTAACCACACAAATATCAAAAATGTTATAGTTAACCACACAAATATCATCAAAAAAGTTATGGTTGACCACACCAATATCAAAAAGGTTATAGTTAACCACACAAATATCATCAAAAAAGTTATGGTTAACCACACAAATATCAAAAATGTTATAGTTAACCACACAAATATCAAAAATGTTATAGGTAACCACACAAATATCAAAAATGTTATAGTTAACCAAACCAATATCAAAAAGGTTATAGTTAACCACACAAATATCAAAAATGTTATCGTTAACCACACCAATATCAAAAAGGTTATAGTTAACCACACAAATATCAAAAAGGTTATAGTTAACCACACAAATATCAAAAATGTTATAGTTAACCACACCAATATCAAAAAGGTTATAGTTAACCACACAAATATCAAAAATGTTATAGTTAACCACACCAATATCAAAAAGGTTATAGTTAACCACACAAATATCAAAAAGGTTATAGTTAACCACACAAATATCAAAAATGTTATAGTTAACCACACCAATATCAAAAATGTTATAGTTAACCACACAAATATCATCAAAAAAGTTATGGTTGACCACACCAATATCAAAAAGGTTATAGTTAACCACACAAATATCATCAAAAAAGTTATGGTTAACCACACAAATATCAAAAATGTTATAGTAAACCACACAAATATCAAAAATGTTATAGTTAACCACACAAATATCAAAAATGTTATAGTTAACCACACAAATATCAAAAATGTTATAGTTAACCACACAAATATCAAAAATGTTATAGTTAACCACACCAATATCAAAAAGGTTATAGTTAACCACACAAATATCAAAAATGTTATAGTTAACCACACCAATATCAAAAAGGTTATAGTTAACCACACAAATATCAAAAAGGTTATAGTTAACCACACAAATATCAAAAATGTTATAGTTAACCACACCAATATCAAAAAGGTTATAGTTAACCACACAAATATCAAAAATGTTATAGTTAACCACACCAATATCAAAAAGGTTATAGTTAACCACACAAATATCAAAAAGGTTATAGTTAACCACACAAATATCAAAAATGTTATAGTTAACCACAGCAATATCAAAAAAGGTTATAGTTAACCACACAAATATCAAAAATGTTATAGTTAACCACACCAATATCAAAAAGGTTATAGTTAACCACACAAATATCAAAAAAGTTATGGTTAACCACACAAATATCAAAAATGTTATAGTTAACCACACCAATATCAAAAAGGTTATAGTTAACCACAGCAATATCAAAAAAGGTTATAGTTAACCACACAAATATCAAAAATGTTATAGTTAACCACACCAATATCAAAAAGGTTATAGTTAACCACACAAATATCAAAAAAGTTATGGTTAACCACACAAATATCAAAAATGTTATAGTTAACCACACCAATATCAAAAAGGTTATAGTTAACCACACAAATATCAAAAAAGTTATGGTTAACCACACAAATATCAAAAATGTTATAGTTAACCACACCAATATCAAAAAAGTTAGTTAACCACACAAATATCATTTTTTTAAAGTTCTAGTTAACCACACAAATATCATTTTAAACTCAACTAAACTATATCCAGCTGAGTTTTTGTCGACACCCAGTGTCCGTCGTCTGTCTGTCTGTCTGTTTGTTTGTCTGTTCGTCGAAACAATTCGACGTCTACGCTCTAAAAGTCACAAATATTGATGCAATTTGATGAAACTTGTTATGCAGCATCTTTAAGACATAAACTAGTTTGGGATTGCATGTGGGCGTTGCACGCCCAAAAATGGGCGTGGCAGGGCGGCCATATTGAAAAATCAATTTTTGTCATATATTTTTTAGCACATATAAACTATATAGTTTGTGGTTCTATATATGCATATTCTCACCATATTGATATTGACCAGTTGAGTTCAGGTTCCCTGGAACCTCTAGTTTTTAAATCGTGATCACGTGTGCGGTGTGTAGTACTAGTACTGGTGCCTCGCTATTATTTTATTATCAGAAATGTAACTGAAAAACAAGGCATTTCCGGAAACATGGCTTAGAAAGAGAATTACTTCTAGCTTGTCGGAAAGTTAAAATTTTAAAGATCAGACAATAATTAAGCGAGTTATGATCAAATAACCTCCACCGTTTCCATAATCTCGGCTGTAAGTGTAACACGTGTCCTTTTGTGGTTTGTTTTCAACGTATCCAATCCAATCACGTGACGTGTCGCAAAGGGTGCACTAACCGGAAGTTACGTAGTCCGCGGGCGCCTATTATTTGATTCCACATTATCACGAATGACGTCGACACTGAGGCGAGTCCAGCCACCACGCCCACAGCGAGCTGATTGACCGTCATAGCCACGCCTACCTCGGCCACGTCATAGCCACGCCTACCTTTTACAAAGGAATGTAGTTTTGCTAACTTTTCCTGGAATCCTTTCAAGCTATTAGAATTATATTATAATACCAAAGGATGTTGCAGGAAGTAAAACTCTGTCGGAGAGTAGCGTCGCGCGCAAAAATGAAAGTGCTGACAATTTTAAACCTTTCAATGAGCGTCTCAACTGGCTTTCCGGGAAATGTTTCCGATACCGGATAGATAAAAATAGTATTAATTAATACAGCAATTGCCAGTTACGGCTTTGATCTAACTGATAATATTGCCTATAGATTTAAGGGTAACGAAACTTATAATGGAGAAAGTGCCACAGAGATGGAAAAAATCAGCCAAGCTAACGCTACGTAGTGATACACCCATAGTAATGCCGCTTCGTACTACTCCACCATGGCTGTCATGAACAAGACGATTAAGCTCCTTAAATTATCGCGTAACTGGCTTCAGTTTTTATTATTTTTATTTCATAGTTCGGTGTAAAATATCACAAGAGAACAAGAAAACACTCAAAATGTACCGCTAATGAACCTTGCTTCGTATTAAACGACAAATACGAACCTCATCCGGGTATCTGACAAATGCATCTTTGTCTTTTTCACGCAGTAATACCACAAAATATTTATTTTAACTTTGGGTTATTTCAGTCTCTCGTGTTTGATTTTTCCACAGAAAAAGAACATGTGCGAAATTTAAAATCGCATTTACAACATTCATCGACAGAACAGACATTTTCAGTTGGAGGGAAATGTGTTGGGACAGCTTTGGCCTGGGGCGGCGTTGAGGGGAAACGGAACAAAATTCGCGATTTAATTAATTAATTCCAGGGCCTGGTACTGCTGTTTGCGTCGCGCCAGTCATGGCCTACTCTTACCAAGGCTCGCAAGGTAAGTGTGAGCACACGGTGGTCCGGCGGGTTTACAACACACAATGGCGTCTGTGCAGTGTATTTATATTTATTTATAAACGCGATGGCAGTGTCGGATTGGTTTATAAACGCATTGCTGTGTTCTGGTAACCGCACTAGTCGAGCTTGAGGCCCACACAGCACATCCACGTATTGCGTATTGTTTTTGTCGACGAAGCTTTCTCGCCGTGACTCGTATTTGATTTAAATCCAGTTTAACCTATTCTCTTAAAATGTACGTAAACTCTCCCGGATGTCCTGTAATCTTGTGAATGTAATGATTGACATATATATATATATATATATATATATATATATATATATATATATATATATATATATATATATATATATATATATATATATATATATATATGACGTAGTTAATAATCTGTCTTCCTACACGTACAGGATCGTCTGTGATTGTTATAATAATACTAATAATAATAATAATACTAAGTTATAATTATACACGATGCTCATTGTGGGGACACATATTGATATGATATGGTGGGAGTGCGGGAAAACGATGCTGTGTCATTAGAAAAACCCAATACGAAAGAACAGGATGAAGGAGGAAAAATCGATGAAGACCGTCTTGGTCTTGCTTTTTGAGATTCACATAAACACCTATTTGTTTCCCCAAAACAAAGGTGTTTGTCCCTCAAGAGAAAGGGGCGACTAATAGGTGGACAGACAGTCTTGGTTATTTAGAGTCACCTTAACAGGATTGATTGAAAATGCTATTTAGTGCTTTTCATAAAAAACTTTCACGTAAAAATACATTTTGCATGCTAAATGCTTTTGCATACATTTTGCTTTTGAAAAGCCTCCGCTTCCGGTCCGGTCTGAAGAGGACGCAGGCGTCACATGCTCGCCGCTTCTTCGACTGGGCCAGTCTGTGGCTTGCTTTTTTGGTGGTCGTGCGGATTTTTTGGCCATTGAGTCTGCCCTCCGCATAGTCCCGGCTCTGCTCCCTGCTTCGCCTACCCGGCTCCTTCGCCTGCTCGCTGTTTCCTCGGGCACGCTCTCGTGCGTTGTGTCCTTCGCAGCGGTGTGGCGGCGGTTTTCCCGCCGTGATCTTGATTTGTAGCGGCGGCGGTTGATTGCCGCTGCATTTCCCGCTTTGCCGTGATCAACCTTGGCCTCGTGATCGTCTCTTTGCTCCTGTCTGCCCTCTGCTTGGTCCCGACTCTGCTCCTGGCTTCACCTACCTGGCTTCTTCGTTTCCTTGGGCCTGCTCCCGTGTGTTGGGACCATTGTTTCACCTCAACCTTGGCCTCGTGCTCGCCTCTCCGCTCCTGCCTGGCATGGCTCTGCGGTACTCCGCCGCAAGGCTCCTTCTGCTCAATACCCGCTCCACCCCATCATGCATCTCTGCCATCAAATCAAATGGACTCCTCCGACGACCCAGGTACATTCACCGTGGCTCCGGTCGTAAGTTTGTATATGTACAATCAGGTCACTCCATCCCTGTTCTCTGGTCGGCTCAGCGCACTCCCACTCATCGTCCCAGCGCACCTAGTCACGGCAACGCACAAAATCGCATCTCCTGCCTGCGAACCCTGGCTAAATCACCTGAATTCATCCCCGCTGTTCAAAACAACATCAAGCTCACCCTGTTCAACACCCGGTCCCTCAACAACAAATGCCTCATCCTCAACGACTACATCCTGGAGAACAAACTGGACTTTCTCTGTCTCACCGAAACCTGGCAACAACCACTGGACTACTACACGCTCAACCTCACCACACCCAATGGATATTCCTACGTCAATAAACCACGCTCGGAGGGCCGAGGTGGTGGAATTGCCGTTATCCACCGTCAAGACATCAGGACCAGCCTCATCCCCATCGCCTCATCCTCATCCTTTGAACACCTGGCTTTTAAACTCTCTGGTCGCACGCAGTCAGTCAAGGCTGTCGTCTACCGCCCTCCCAAACCACACCCATTATTCCTGTCTGACTTCTCCTACTTTCTGACCCAGCTATGTTCCCTCTCCCCCTCAATCCTCCTCCTTGGTAATTTCAATATCCACATGGACTCCACTGACTCCACAATAACCACTGACTTCACTGATTTACTCACCTGCTTTAACCTCACTCAACATGTCAACTTTCCTACGCATATCCGTGGTCACATTTTGGACCTTGTCTGCTCCACTGGATTAATTTTGCACCATCTCTCTGGCTCCGACCTCACCCTCTCTGACCACTTAGCCATCACTATGACCATCAACATCCCCACCCCAACACCAAGACATTATCGCACTATCAACTTCCGTGAGCTAAACGCTCTTTCACCTACCTCATTCTCATCCACCCTCTCTGAAAAAATGTCCACTTCTCCCTTCATTGACCTCCACACCCCTTCCGACCTCACTGACTACTACAACCACACTCTCTCCTCCTGCCTTGACCAGCTTGCGCCTTTAAAAACCAAAACAGTTTCTTTCACCCATTCTGCTCCCTGGTTTACCCCTGAACTCCGCCTGATGAAAACTCGTGCTCGCCAACTTGAAAGACTCCGCAATAAAACAGGTCTCACAGTTCACTCCCAAGCCTACAAGGACCACCTACAACACTACAAAGATGCCCTCTCCCACGCCCGCTCCGCCTACTACTCTCAAATTATCCACTCTGGCTCCGGAAACCCAAAAGCACTCTTCTCGACAATAAACAAACTCCTCCGCCCCCTGGACACCACCACCCAGTCATTCACAGTAGACAACTGCATCTCCTTCCTTTCTTTCTTCCAACGCAAAATTGACAACATCTACAACAGCTTGACCACCGCCGCACCCGCTCCCCCTCCAACCACCTGCCCCCCCTTATCCTGCCTTCCCCTGTCTCAATTCTCCCCGGTCTCCCCTACTGACCTCTCTGAACTCCTCATAGGAATGAAAACTGCCACCTGCACTCTTGACCCCATCCCCTCCAGCTTTGTCAAGGCCTCCCTCCCTGCTCTCTCTCCACTTATCATTGCAACAATAAACTCCTCCCTGTCTACAGGCATCGTCCCACCTTCCCTCAAAATTGCTGCTGTTACCCCCATTCTAAAAAAACCTGGTCTAAACCCTGACACCCTAAACAACTTCAGACCCATCTCCAACCTACCCTTTCTGTCGAAAGTTTTGGAACGCGCTGTAGCCACTCAACTCAAACATCACCTCTCTGCCAATAACCTGTGTGAAACATTCCAATCCGGATTCCGCTCCAACCACAGTACTGAAACTGCTCTCCTCAAAATCACCAACGACCTTCTCCTCTCCTCTGACGCTGGCAACCTCAACATTCTCGTCCCCCTCGACCTCAGCGCTGCCTTTGACACCATCGATCACACCATCCTCCTCACCCGACTTGAATCCACCTTTAACGTTACCGGCACTGCCCTCTCTTGGATTAAATCATACCTCTCTGACAGACGCCAGTTCATCTCCATCAATAACTGCAAATCCCCCACTGCTCCCCTCCCCCAAGGTGTCCCCCAAGGTTCAGTTCTTGGCCCCCTCCTCTTCATCCTTTACCTGTCCCCCCTCGGTCACTTAATCCGCCGTCATGGTCTCCAATTCCACTGTTTCGCCGATGACATCCAGCTTTTCATCTCCACCAAGTCCGTCTCCACCGACACCCACTCTATCCTGACAAACTGCATCTCTGAAATAAAATCCTGGCTTCAAATCAACTTCCTCAAACTAAACTGTGATAAATCTGAAATAATCATCATTGGCCCAAAAACGCTCACAAAATCCACCCATAACTTTGCCCTCAACATCGACGGTATCCCAGTATCCACCTCCCCTCTCATCCGGAATCTTGGCGTCATCTTTGACCAAACCCTCTCCTTCGACAAATACACTAAACAGATCACAAAGACAGCCTTCTTTCACCTGAAAAACATCGCCCGTCTCCGCTCATCCATCTCCTCCACGGCTGCAGAAACCCTCATCCACGCCTTCATCACCTCCCGTCTGGACTACTGCAATAGCCTCCTCTATGGTTCACCCTCAACAATCACCAATAAACTCCAATACATTCAGAACTCCGCTGCCCTTCTACTCACCCATTCCCGGACCCGTGACCACATCACCCCCGTCCTTTACAAGCTTCACTGGCTCCCCATCTCCCAGAGAATCCAGTACAAAATCCTCCTCTTGACCTACAAAGCCCTCCATAACCTGGCCCCATCCTACCTGGCTGACCTCCTCTCCAGACACACTCCCACCCGCAACCTCCGCTCTGCTGGTACCAACCTCCTGACCCCCCCCCCCCCCATCCGGACCAAATTCAGATCCTGGGGGGACAGGGCCTTCTCCATCGCTGCTCCCACCCTCTGGAACTCACTACCTCACACCATCAGAGACTCCTCCTCACTCACCACATTCAAAACATCACTCAAGACCCACCTGTTCAGCACTGCATTCAACATTCAACCCACAGCATTTAACCCCTGACTATCACTTCTCCTTCTCCCTCCTTTTGCTTTAAATATTTCCCTATTGATTCTTGTCTTTTTGCAATTGTTGTTTTCATGTTTTGTTATGCATTATGTTTTGCACTCTGTCAAAGCGCCTTTGGGCTTCATGAAAAGCGCTATACAAAATAAATGAATTATTATTATATTATTATAAAGATTGTCTAAGGGAAGAAAGCAAAGTAAATAAATATATAATTGAGGAAATCTGACGTTGAAGATGCAGATCCCATCGATGCTGGATTTGACAATGAGCCATATATATATTGTTGCGGTTTTGCGAAGCCCGTTCCCTTACCAAGGGGAGATTAAGCCCCCTTGTTCTCCTTGGGTCTTCGACTGAGTCGCCACTTCCGGGCAGACGTGGAAAAGGGTCTCGGGACAATTTTCGCACGTACCTAAGTACCCACGCCGCCGCGGAAGCGGGGATCGAGTCTCGCACGAAACACGCGTAATTGAGTACGCCCGAGCGGATGGCGTACCACGTGGTCCGTGCTGTTACCTTGCTATTGGAACCCGATCAGAGCGATCCAATTCATACCATGCTAAGCCAATGATAGAGAGACAAAAGCGGTCGAATCAAAGGAATAACACGATTTAATGACTATTTACAATGGTTTGGAAGGAGAAGAGACACAGGGCCGTCTTAAGCAGTCTTAACTTATTTTCGCAGACAATGGGCCCACTTACACACTGTTACATATTTTTGTGAATGTATGTGAATTACCATTCAGGTCTTTGCTTATCCATGTGTAATAGATTAAGGGTTGTTGTGGTTGGAGGGTCAGGAGCCCTTCTGAAAAGTGTCCGGAAACGGAAGTGACCGGAAACGGAAGAGGAAAAGACACGAGGAAGAAAAGGGAGTTTTCCTCTTCCTCGCCCCGCTCCGACGAAAGGTGGGATCGACCTTGCGCTGCGTGAAAAAGCGGCGTTCCAAAGCCCGTCTGGCGAGAGGAGTTACCGGGACGTGTACCTGCCCGGTGGAGACGTCAAGTTGACGTGGGGCCGTGCATCGACCCCGCGTCTGGCACCGTTCGCGGCACCGTCTAAACAGACGCGTGCGGGTCGCACGTTGGGGCCTAACGCGCCTTGCAAGCGGCGTGGGGCTTTTGGCTTGCTTTACCGTACCCGCTTCGCGTGGCCACGAGGGGCTGCAGCCGCGGTGCCTGGTACGATACCTGCCCGGTGGGAAAACGTCCACCCGGGGTTCGTTCAACCGCCCGAGTGCGGCGACGCCGACCAGCATCTTGGTCAGGAGGGGCCCAGAGACATTGTGAGGGGCAGAGACCAAAAGGGGGTCGTGAGTACCGAAGTGGACACACATATATAAGATGGCCATCTTAATCATATAGGGAATTGATTGTGGATTGGGAATTGTTGATGGTTGTTTGTTATTGATTGCTCGGGGAAAATCTCCGTGGTTGTATCATTGAAATTGTATGGTATCATTACCATTGAAATATATCCTTGAACATCAGTTTTCTCTTGGGTGGAATTCATATGGATTGCGTGGCGAAAGCGCATATATAATACAACTTTCTGGCGAAGTTCCTCTCACGGTCCGGGGGTCACCGAGACCAGGTATTCACCGAGGGGACCACGTAACAGAATTGGGGCTCGTCCAAATTACGATTTGCGGCTTCGCAATTGGGTCTACGTCCGGGATCTGAAATTGTATTTGTATAAAATAATAAAATAATATTTTTATTAATTAAAATTTATTAATTAAGTATTAATTGGTAAATTTTTGGGGGAAATTGGGGTAAAGTCTTGGGGGAAGGTTAACAGGTGTTAACGATAGTCACCATGGCGTTTGTGGCACAGAACTTTGCGGTAACACCGAGTGAGGCACAGTTCCGAGCGTTACTAAAGTCGGACCTCTTGAAATTGGCCAAACATTTTAACTTGGAGGTCCGAACTAATTTGAGGAAGGCAGAGTTGCAGACCACGGTGATACAATCTATGGTGGGATTAGGAACATGGGACGAGTTAGCCTGGGAGTGGCTACCCGAAGAACCAGAAGACGTTGAGTCGGGAAAGACTTCGAAACATTGCGTGACTTGATCCTGGTGGAAGAATTTCAGCAGTGTGTCCACGAGGACATCAAAGTGTACCTGCAGAAACTGGAGTTGCAATTACGGAGCCAGGAACGGATCAAAGAAGAAGAAAGGAAAGCAGAAGAGAGGAGAGAAGAGAAACAAGCAGAGGAAAGGAGGGTGGAACGAGAACTCCAGGAAAGGTTAGCAGAAGAAGAAAGGAAAGCAGAAAAGGAAAGAGCAGAAGAAGAAAGGAGAGGGGAACGAGAACTCCAGGAAAGGTTAGAAAGGATGAAAACAAGGGAACTCGAAGCAGAGGAGAGAAAAGCGGAAAGGGAATTAAAGGAACGTGATATGGAGCTTCAGCAAGAAATTAAATTCAAGGAGCTGGAGTTAATGAGAGAACGGGGAGAGGCACCACCCTTGCTGACGGGGTCGACACCTAACCAGAAAACCTGGGATGTGGGCAGACATGTGAGGCTGGTTCCACCGTTCAGTGAAAAGGGAGTCGCGAAATTTTTTCCACACTTTGAGAAAGTGGCTCGACAATTAAACTGGCCGGAGGAGGCCTGGACCATACTCGTGCAAAGTGTGCTGGTGGGAAAAGCTCAAGAGATTTATTCGGCGCTACCAATGGACCAATGTGCAGATTATGAGGTACTGAAGAAGCACATCCTCAAAGCCTATGAGTTGGTTCCGGAAGCTTACAGGCAAAAATTCAGGAATGCCAGGAAGAGGGAGAGTGAGACCCATGTGGAGTTTGCCAGAGTGAAAGAAAACATGTTTGATCGGTGGTGTGAGTCAAAAGGAGTCGGGAAAGACTTCGAAACATTGCGTGACTTGATCCTGGTGGAAGAATTTCAGCAGTGTGTCCACGAGGACATCAAAGTGTACCTGCAGGAAAAGAAAGTACCAAAGTTGTGGGACGCAGCCCCCATGGCAGATGATTATGCCTTAACCCACCGAATAGGGGTCCACGAACCTAACTCCTCGCCTAGATCTCCGCAGGGGAGGTGGGGAACAGCAGGTGCGGAGAACGACAATACATGGCGGCGACCTCGAGAGGATTATGGGGACAACGCGGATACCCCACCTGTTCGAAATCAGAGGGATGCGGGCCCAAGACAAACTTATATTTCAGGGGGCCCAAGGCAGACCACGAGTTTTTCCTCCGGGCCTACTTGCGCTTTTTGCAAGAAACCTGGACACTTGATGTCCAGTTGTTACCGCATGAAAAGGGAAGACCCAGAGCGGAGTCCGACTATTACGACTCCAAATGCAATGGCCATTGTGAGAAATCGCCATCAAAAGGGTTACCAATCATTTATTTCAGAGGGGTTTGTGTCACTGGATGGAGCCTCGACTAACCGGAGACCGGTTAGGATATTGAGGGACACAGGAGCACATCAATCTTTAATGCTTGAAGGCATTTTGCCATGGTCCGAGGAGACGGCAACGGGGGATAGTGTTCGTTTACAGGGGATCGGGGGCGGTGTTAGTGCTCCACTTCATGTCATCCATTTGGAGTCCGAGTTGATGTCAGGACCGGTCACCGTCGGTTTACAAGCCACACTTCCTGTAGAGGGTGTATCTGTGGTTATCGGGAATGATTTGGCCGGGGGTCAAGTTTATGGTAACCTGAGGGTTGGTAAAGAGCCTAGCAGGGAAAATAACACCACACCAGCTCGGGATGGCGACAAAAGTACCAAGTTATTTGTAGGGGGACTGAACTTCAAAACAGAGGAAGAAGTTCTGACCTCTGTCTTCAACAGATATGGGCCGCTGGTGGAAGTGCGGTTGGTAAGAGACAGGGAAACGCAACAGTCAAGAGGGTTCGGCTTTGTCACGTTTGCAAGCCCACAAGACGCCAGAGAGGCAGAGAAGAATTGGAATGGCAAGGATTTGGAGGGTCGGACCATAACAGTAGGGAAGGCATTTCGTAGGCGTCGAGAGGTCTACAGGAGAGTACCACTGGGCGGTAGTTTTGGTGGTGGCCGCAATCAATATTATTATGGAGGCTCCCTGAGTTACGGCAGCCCCCGAAGGAAGGATTGGCAAAGTAGTGGCCGAGAAGGAGACCGCTATTCAGGGGACTACAGGGACAAGTGGTCCCACCCTAATTATTAGGGAAGTTCTGAGAAGTTGAAGCACTGAATGCGGCGGAGCCGCCGAGCCAAGATTCCTACACGGATTAACCGTGAACGCCGTTCCTAAAGGCGTCCATGTAGGAACTTTCATGCACGGACTAACCGTGAACTCCACGTTCCTCAAGGCGCCCATGTAGAGAACTTTCCTGCACGGACTAACCGTGAACTCCACGTTCCTAAAGGCATCCATGTAGTGAATACTCGGCTTGGCCTCCCGGAAAAAGTGCTATCGAGTTGCTTAACTTTGGATCTTTGATCAACCCCTTAACCTTCATTCACAAGAAACTGACGGTCAAAGTCAGAGGGTCATGAGATGGAGTTTGATTTGGCAGGGACAATGTCGTTGCTGGTGCTTAGTCCAGAGGGAGTAATCTGGAGGGGTTGTGGTGAAATTTTGGTTGCTTTATTTTTAAGTGATAACTGTGCCCGCCGCCCGGGGGGAACTGATAATGTGGGGGGGTTGAGTTATCTGGTTTGTTTCTCCAAATTGGCCGGCAAAGAAAGTTCGCTGGGTTCAAACTTTCTTTCTTGAAGGGGGGGAGTGTTACATATTTATGTGAATGTATGTGAATTACCATTCAGGTCTTTGCTTATCCATGTGTAATAGATTAAGGGTTGTTGTGGTTGGAGGGTCAGGAGCCCTTCTGAAAAGTGTCCGGAAACGGAAGTGACCGGAAACGGAAGAGGAAAAGACACGAGGAAGAAAAGGGAGTTTTCCTCTTCCTCGCCCCGCTCCGACGAAAGGTGGGATCGACCTTGCGCTGCGTGAAAAAGCGGCGTTCCGAAGCCCGTCTGGCGAGAGGAGTTACCGGGACGTGTACCTGCCCGGTGGAGACGTCAAGTTGACGTGGGGCCGTGCATCGACCCCGCGTCTGGCACCGTTCGCGGCACCGTCTAAACAGACGCGTGCGGGTCGCACGTTGGGGCCTAACGCGCCTTGCAAGCGGCGTGGGGCTTTTGGCTTGCTTTACCGTACCCGCTTCGCGTGGCCACGAGGGGCTGCAGCCGCGGTGCCTGGTACGATACCTGCCCGGTGGGAAAACGTCCACCCGGGGTTCGTTCAACCGCCCGAGTGCGGCGACGCCGACCAGCATCTTGGTCAGGAGGGGCCCAGAGACATTGTGAGGGGCAGAGACCAAAAGGGGGTCGTGAGTACCGAAGTGGACACACATATATAAGATGGCCATCTTAATCATATAGGGAATTGATTGTGGATTGGGAATTGTTGATGGTTGTTTGTTATTGATTGCTCGGGGAAAATCTCCGTGGTTGTATCATTGAAATTGTATGGTATCATTACCATTGAAATATATCCTTGAACATCAGTTTTCTCTTGGGTGGAATTCATATGGATTGCGTGGCGAAAGCGCATATATAATACAACTTTCTGGCGAAGTTCCTCTCACGGTCCGGGGGTCACCGAGACCAGGTATTCACCGAGGGGACCACGTAACAACACACAGCGAGATGAAGGAAGAATGTTCATGCGCCGAACGCGCCGGCTTTGGTCCTCCAGGAACAGCTCACCCGGCGTGGCCCTCTGGCGGTCACCGCACGTATCCCGGCGAAGGCAGGCAGGCAGGCGGGAAACTCCTCGTGGCGCGTAGCTCACAGGCAGGCAGGCAGGAAAATATGCGCGTCTGTGCCCGGCACGGCTGTCTTTCACCGCGCGATTAATACAACTACTCTGATTCGTAATTCGTCTCTTGGGCCGCGCAACTCGTCTGCACTCCTCGGGGATCTGACTCCAGCTCAACTGAGAACTCAACTCGGCGTATCCCTGCTCATAACTTGTGTTCGTACTCAACACCCCGCACTCTCATAACTTGGCGCATCTCACCCGGGCTCATAACTCGTCTGCCTCCCTTCTCACAACTTGGCGCATGCCACCCGAACTCATAACTGAGGTGGGGGCTCTGGGCACAGGGTTATATTGCCCCCGCCCTAGCCCGCATCGAATGTTCCAAACCCCGCCTTTTGCCGCAGTGGTAAGTCACTCCCCTCGAGCCCTGATTGGCGGCTCGTGCTTACCGGTCACTCCCACTCCTCCTGCCCCGCCTTCCTTCGGCCTTGATCGACTTGTTCAGGCCGGCCTCGTGGGGCGCTTCGGGGCGCTTCACCAATTCTTGAAGGAGTTCTGCCCTTTTTGAACTCAGAAAATATCGCATATTACACATGGATCCGTTTTCTGGACTTTCCCCCTTCTTACCCTTTAACATATTGAACTGAAACTTGGTTGGGGCACATGTATTGCAAAGCAATTCTCCCTCTTGTTGTATTTTGGGTCTTTTCACAAAAATATTGCAATTA
Organism: Myxine glutinosa; assembly: GCF_964187855.1. Classification (NCBI taxonomy): domain Eukaryota; kingdom Metazoa; phylum Chordata; class Myxini; order Myxiniformes; family Myxinidae; genus Myxine; species Myxine glutinosa. Next base: position 98,042,741 of record NC_136273.1, read on the forward strand.
CTTTATGTGTAATCTTTATGGTTGTCCTATTATTTGTTATTATTGAAAAATGGGTGCGTGTTTCTACAGCGGCATCAGGCACTTACCCCTCGGTAAACTCTCAAGAAGGTTATGCGAACAGCCAAGTTGGTTACCAGTCAGGACGTTACTCTGCATCTTCCGGTTCCCAATATAGCTACCAGGCTGGTTTGGGGAGCTATCAGAGCGGCACCACTGGCTATGGAACTGTTACACCCTCACAGCCCACCTACCAGGGAACTGCAACATCATCTGCATACCAACCTGTAAATAATCAAGTCAGTTACCCGGGTACAGCTACTCAATCTGGCTATCAAGGTGCGGAAAATGCTCAGTCTTCCTTTCCTGGTTCTGCTGCTCAGTCGTTTGCTTATCAGCCAGGCACTCAGTCGGGCTATCAAGCAGGCACTCAGTCGGGCTATCAAGCAGGCGCTCAGTCGGTCTATCAAACTCAATCAGGCTATCAAACAGGTAGTCAGACAAGTGCTCAGTCGAGCTATCCGGTAGGCTATCAGTCAAGTGCTCCACCAGGATACCAGGCAGCGACACAACCAGGATACCAGGCAGCGACGCAACCAGGATACCAGGCAGGGACGCAAACAGGATACCAGGCAGCAACACAACCAGGATACCAGGCAGGGACGCAAACAGGATACCAGGCGGCGACACAACCAGTATACCAGGCAGCGACGCAAACAGGATACCAGGCAGGGACGCAAACAGGATACCAGGCAGCAACACAACCAGGATACCAGGCAGGGACGCAAACAGGATACCAGGCGGCGACACAACCAGGATACCAGGCAGGGACGCAAACAGGATACCAGGCGGGGACGCAAACAGGATACCAGGCGGGGACGCAAACAGGATACCAGGCGGGGACGCAAACAGGATACCAGGCGGGGACGCAAACAGGATACCAGGCGGGGACGCAAACAGGATACCAGGCGGGGACGCAAACAGGATACCAAGCGGGGACGCAAACAGCATACCAGGCAGGGACGCAAACAGCATACCAGGCGGGGACGCAACCAGGTTACCAGGCCGTGGCTCAGCCCGAGAACCATGCAGGCGCACAGTCAAAGAGCCAGGGGGACACTCAGTCAGGGTACCAGGCCGGAGCTCAGTCGGGATACCAGGCCGGAGCTCAATCGGGATACCAGGCCGGAGCTCAGTCGGGATACCAGGCCGGAGCTCAGTCGGGATACCAGGCCGCAGCTCAGTCGGGATACCAGGCCGCAGCTCCGTCGGGATACCAGGCCGCAGCTCCGTCGGGATACCAGGCCGCAGCTCCGTCGGGATACCAGGCCGCAGCTCATTCGGGCTACCAGGCCGCAGCTCAGTCGGGCTACCAGGCCGCAGCTCAGTCGGGCTACCAGGCCGCAGCTCAGTCGGGCTACCAGGCCGCAGCTCAGTCGGGCTACCAGGCCGCAGCTCAGTCGGGCTACCAGGCCGCAGCTCAGTCGGGCTACCAGTCAGGAGCTCAGTCGGGCTACCAGTCAGGAGCTCAGTCGGGCTACCAATCCGGAGCTCAGTCGGGCTACCGGGCCGGAGCTCAGTCGGGCTACCGGGCCAGCTCGCAGTCGGGATACCGGGCAAGCACACCCTCGGGTTATCAATCAAACAATCAATCAAAGTACCAGACAGGTGTGCAGTCAGGTTATCAGGCTGGCACGCAGTCAGTGTACAAAGCTTTAGGAGATCACTCAAATTTCCAATCATCGGGTAATCAGGCTGGCAAACGAACATTGGCTAATCGATCTGGTTACCAGGCATCCGGTGATCGGTCCAGCAATCAAACTTCGGGTGAACGTTCTGGCTACCAAGCGTCAAGTAATCGGTCTGGCTCCCAAGCATACAGCAGTCAATCCAACCTTCCAGCGAAGCCTAACTCTGGTCATCAGGCTGGGCGGAATCGATCAAGCCACACTTCTTCAAGCAGTCAGTCAAGCTCTCAGTTGAGTAAAAAACCTGGCTTGCACTCTGATTCCCGAAGTTCTGAAAGTCGGAGTAGCCCACAAACACCCACAGTGATTAGTTCCAACTATCGGAGTGGCTCAAAAGGCAATGCAGCCTCCCATGCAGATAGTAGGGACAACCAGCAAGGCTACAAGAGGGGACGTAGCAGAAGTGGAGGTAGAGGCCCTATTGAGGATGAAGAAGGAAGAAAGGGCCATCACGTTGGCTACCCTGACCACAGGAATGCATCTTCCATGGGGTGAGTTCAACTACCAAGATTTCCTCCTACTGTTGTTCTTCGAATTGCACCTGCTTCTCATTTTCCCAACCTGCACCTGTCTGCTGGATTTGCTAAATTGGCAGTAAATGACAGCCAGAAACTTGCCTTTGAATGCCTAAAGATGGAAGCAGCTGCACCTGAGGTGTTTGGTTTGTTTCTCAATTTGACAGCCATGTGAGATTTAGGAGCCATTAAAGATTTTTCATGATGATGGCTATCCAAGATCTCCATGCTCCTGTTAATCTCAAGCTGAACATTGGCTCCACACTTATAGATGCTACCAGGAAAATATTTCCTTTTGATAATTTTTGTCCTAATATTTAGGCAATATGTATTTGGTTGTTTTGACAAAAGGAAGCTGTTAAAACCACCTCTAGTGATACAGCTTTGAGGCTGCCCTCCAACCATTAACGGTGAAGCTAGTTCTGATTTGCTGCAAACTGGTAAGCAACCTTGTATTTGTATTTCCAGTTTCAAGTAGCTGTGGTGAATAAGATTTGTTGGACACAGCTGACGTCGTGGAGGAGAGATGTGATTGGCATTGAGCTTGTTTTGTGTGCAAATGTGACTTGGGAGTGGTTGTTTTTGGTGTTCGAATTTCTATGCAGTATTTTAAAATGTGATGGTGTTGTTGTTTAATGGTGATGATGAAGGTCCACTGGATGGGAAGTTTGTGCCATAATATTTTACTCCAAAACTGTGCCCAGTGGCTAAATGCCCAGTGGCTTCCCCGCTAACTGCCCGGCTCGCACTTTCCCTTGTGTGATTTTAGGTCTGGGTCATATAACTACGGGTACGGGGAACCAGACTCTGGCTGGGCCAGCCCCTTTGGCCAGCAGGGCTTTGGTGCAGATTTTGAGCCACGTGGCAGAGGCGGCCGCTTTCCACGCCCACTTATGGGCCCCAAGGGAGGCCATTTCATGAGACCCCCACCATGGTCCATGGGCAGAGGCGGCTTTCCTGGCCCTTTCGGCATGGGTCCTCCCCCACCGCCCTTCCGTGGCCGGGGGCCAAGCGGGTTTGGGCGTGGGGTAAGTACCCCCTGGACCTTTTGCAAATGCCAATTGAAGGGAAGGGCAAATGAGGTTGAGATTCCTTTTTGAAGATGGAACAGCTTGTTATTCTTTGTGCTTGGAAACTAGGACCAATGTGGAACCTGAAATTTGTGCATTGAGGACGGTCTTTGAGATGCTGAACCCGAAAAGCAGATGGTGCCTAGTCTTTGGACCGGTGGCAAATGTTTGACAGTTGCAGTATTTTTCTGTCTTAACAGCTTCCTTGGCCTCCACCCCGTGGCCCTTGGTGGGGTCGGTCCAGTGCGCAGGCACGGCCAGCACAGCCAATGATGAGGAAACAGGTGGTAATGCCAATACCCATCAAAAGACCTTTGGCTGACTACGAGTTTTGGAGAGCTGACAGTGAGTGAGCTTGGTGCTTGCATGTATTTTTTATCTTTGTTTGTAGTGACTGAAATAGTTACATTTTTTGTAAAGAATATGATGATGCTGTTCTATTTCTGTTGGTTTTCAAAAATATCTTTCTTCAACCCATGTTGAAATATTAAGCCTTGGTAAACAAAGCTCAAAGCATCCACACTCGGGATAATATTAATTTTCAGGTATCAATGATACGAGAAGCTTTTGTAAGGCTTGTGGGCAGGTTTGACTTCCTCCTGATTGAAAACTGGAATTGAAGAACTGCACAAATATTGAATAGCCTCCTCATAATTGAATGTATAATGCCCACACGGAAATCGATTTGAATTCGGTCATAATTTTTTTGCCGCGCGCACACACACACACACACACACACACACACACACACACACACACACACACACACACACACACACCCTGTTAGATGAGACAAACAGTCACTAAGCTTGGGGGAAGTGCTGTAACTTCCTGTGCTACTCTGGGTACCAGTGACGTCACAACAAAGGCGCTGCTTTTCTCATGATGGGAATGAATGAAGGAAGTTGAGGAGCATGTCGGTTTTGGAAACCATTATTTAACCTTCATGCTCTTAAACACCACAAACGGGTGCTATCTATGTATTTACAAAACATTTTGATATTTTACAGATCTTATGGTGTAATAATTTTAATGGTGATCACGCCGCCACTTTATAAGGAGGCTTTGTTTGATGTCATATGGTCTGGCAGTACAGCATGGCTAACCTAGCCACCCTTAGCAGGGTTCAAGATAAGCGGTGGCCCGGGTGCCAAATGCTACCGAAAACTCCGTCGGGCTACCAAAACCTGGTCCTATGTCCTGTGTGGCCACCTGTGTCAAATTATTCGATACATCTTCTTCATTGATGTATTCGCTCGTTACCCTCGCCAGAGGAGAGCGAATTCCATTTGAGTCTGTTTGTCTGTCTGTCTTTGTCTGTTTGTCCGCACAGAATAAATATGATTTTCTCTGCAACTGTTGGTCCGATTGACCGGAAATTTTCACCATAGGTGCAACTCAACCTGTATAATTTTTCAATGATAATTATGACATCATCGGTCACGTGGTTCGGCCGCCATCTTGGAAAAACCGAAAAAC